>NC_037683.1:38687636-38786872 GCF_003255815.1 Theropithecus gelada | reverse complement strand
AAAAAAAAAAAAAAAAAAAAAAAAAAAAAAAAGAATCACTTCGGGGACACTTCTCAGTGATCCCTTATCCCTACATAATATCACATATGGTCCTTTGTTTGGTAGAAACTGGCTGCATGTAGAACATGAGCTGTAAGAAAGAGTAGAAAAGGAAAGGGAGATTTAGTTTCTATCCTCTAATATGCAGAAGAGAAGATGGCAAGAGGGTTGGAAATGAGATGGATACGCCATCCTTGAGTTTCTTCCACAGTCACTCAAGAAAAGAGGCAAGATACAGCAGAATGATTTGTGGAGCTATACAAGATTAGGCTGAGGTGAAGTAAAATGAGGAAAATAATGTTTTCTCACACCTTAAATTCTACCTAAGTATTTCTAGAATAATTTGTTTATCTTATTTTCTCAAACTCATCAGTTATCTCCTAGTATAAGAAAAAAGACAAACTTCACTTAAAGCATGTTTTTCATTCTCACTTATTTCTAAATGACATGATTGATATATTTCTTCCTGGCTTTACTTATGTCTTCTTTAACAATCAGATAAACACTTGAGATTGAAAATTCATTAAAAATTACTTTCCAGAGGAGAATAATTGCCAATGCTAGGCAGAACAGGACAAATAAGACACTCTTAGATAATTTGTGTGGTCCAAACTGTTTTTGATTGTGTTTTAAGCTAGAAGGAAATTCATAAAGAAAGAACTATGCTACTCTAAGTAATTGAGTGGAAATGGTATTTGATTTTGTTTTATTTTCAATGCTGCAATAAAGTAATAAAATTGTATTTGATAATACTTTACTTTTTCCCCTGAAAGATTACTATACAAAACTGTATTACTTATAGTGGCATTTTATTTTTCTTTTAGTTTTTGTTTAAATTATTATGTAAACATAATAGTTGTACATATGTATGGGGTACATATAATAAATAATAAATGCTTGATGTGATGGAGTTACCCTTATTTGTTCACTACACACTGTATGCCTGTATAGTATAGTGAGTTTTAAATACAAGAAACCTATACTGACATTCTTTTTTAGAACCAGAAAAGAAAGAAATATGGTCAGGCCTATATGGTCAGGCCTATATGACAAATAAGGTCACATGGGGAAAATCAAACCACATAAATTAAGACCTTACTAACGTTTCCCAGTTTAAAGGAATCCTGCCCCTAGAGAAAATTTTACATATATCATAAGTAGAAGATATGGTACAACTGCAAAATCTCATCTGTAGTTGCCTCTATGATATGCACAATATATTTTGTATGTGGTTTTGTTTTGGACACTCAGCTCAGTTGTGGAATGAATGCTAAAGATGGCTAGAGCTTTAGATATCCCAAGAAATAACATTTTAAGTGATAAAAAGATGTATAACACTTGGAAGTTTTATGTTATTGAAAGTGACAGTGATTTCAGAGATTATTTAGACCACCTAACGTAGACCTGATTTTTATATGAAAAACCTAGGCTCTGCTTTTCCTTAAATTTATGTTATTTAAATCATGTGTGGACGATGCATTTTTAATTTTTGTTATCAACATAAAGTAGTAATTTTACATTTCTTCTTTTGTGGTTTCTATTTGGAGCAGTGGTATTCAAATATTAATTATTTCTGGTTCTTAGGGTTAGAGAATTTGAAACTAAGATGAAAGGTGGCATCCAGAGTTGCTCTTCCAAAGCTGGATAACTGGATGAGGTTTCCTGGAGTTGCTGGCCCATCACTTTGGTATACATATATACACATTTGCACATATATACTTGGCTTGAGGTCAGAGGATAGAGTTTGTGCCTAAAAGAAGAGACAAAAAGCTTGGCGGGAAATTCTGGAAAGGACGAAGTCACAGAAAGGACAGGCCCCAAAGTCTACATTTGAAATTTACTCAACTATGTGGTTATCTGTCAATGTATAAATGCTTGGGAGAACACAGAAGATTTAGGTAAATGTAGTAACTAGAAGCTGAGAAAGAAAATGGAGTATGTTTAAGCTTCTGCCTAACAAACAGGAGGTATAGATTAGAGTTTGGGTTCAGTCAAGTCAACTGTCTGATGGAACAGAATTCACTTTTCATAGGAACATTATAGAATGCAGAGTATTCACAAATATCGTTTGTAATATTCACTATCTTTAAACATTTTGTACTTTCTAAATTTTCTGGGATGAAAATGAAAATAACATTTGTTGTGAAATCATTATTTGTGAAATTAATATATTTATATTATTTGTGTAAAATACTATGTATATGAATTACATTATTTAATTTTATAGTGTTTGTCAGGTTTTTTATTCTGTTCTTTCTGTGTCTGAAACACTTTCTAAAGGTTAATAGTCACAGACATATTAATTTAAATAATACTGGTTTTAAAATGTCAGTATTGTTCAATTTCATTAATCATTAATTTAAGATAAACATATTATTTTTGGAATTATGGTGCTTGGTAAAATCCTGAAATCTACTTTAAAAGCATCAAAACAATTTGATTTTCTGAAATATATATTTTTGGCTCTCATAACTTTGTTTCAGTATGAAGGAATTGACCTCTAGCAAACAAATGCAATCCATTTATAATTCAGCAAATTAAAGCTTAATTACTAGCTTTAACAAAAGAACTATACAAAGCTTAATCATTAGCTTTACTTAAAGATTTATATTGTCAAAACTATATAAAATTAATAAAAAGTGTTTTGCCTGAAAAGTGGCTGTGGCAGTTCTAAGATCTTTTCTAGGAAAACGACTATATGACTGACCAGAAATGTGTACATTTTACTATATGAATATGGTGCCCCATGGAGTCATGCACATATTCAGTGACTTTGATTCTATGCTAAAGTCAATGAATCTTTAACACAAAACAAAATCAAATTTAGTGACTGTTATTGGCTAAATTGTGCCGCCCACCATTTCATTTGTTGAAGTCCTAACCCCTACTACCTCAGAGAGTGACTTTATTTGAAGATAATCTTTTTTATTTTTATTTTTATTATTATTATTTTTGAGACAGAGTCTCGGTGCATTGCCCAGACTGGAGTGCAGTGCATGATCTCTCCTCACCATAACCTCTGCCTCCTGGGTTCAAGCGATTCTCATGCCTCAGCCTCCTGAGTAACTGGGATTACAGGTAAGCACCATCATGACCAGCTAATTTTTGTATTTTTAGTAGAGATGGGTTTTCACCATGTTGGCCAGGCTGTTCTTGAACTCCTCTGGCCTCAAGTGATCTGCCCATCTCGCTACCCCAAAGTGCTGGGACTATAGGCATGAGCCACCCCACCTGGCCAGAAGATAGAGTCTTTAAGGAGGTGATTAAGGTTTGGTTCTAGTCCAATATGGCGGGTGTCCCTAAAAGAAGAGATTAAGACACAAACATTCACAGAAATCACATGAATAAGGGAAAAGATGACAGCCACCTACACACCAAGGAAAGAAACCTCTTAAGAAATCAACTCTGCTGGCACCTTCGTGTTGGACTTCTAGCCCCCCGAATTGTGAGATAATGAACTTCTCGTATTCAATTTGTAACCTCCCAAGTACACCTTGCCCACTGCCTAGACAGAGCCGACTTAACAAGAAAGGGGAGTTGCAGTAGAGAAAGAATAATTCACACGGAGTTGACTGTGCAGAAGACTGAAGTTTTGTTATTACTCAAATCAGTCTCTCCAAGTATTTGGGGATCAGAATTTTTAAGAACAACTTGGTGGGTGGAAGGAAGCCGGTGAGCCAGGTGTCCTCATTGGTTAGGTAGGAGATGAAGTCATAAGGAATTGAAGCTGTCCTCTTGCACTGAGTCAATTCCTGGGTGGGGGCTACAAGATTAGATGAGCCAGTTAATACATGTGGGTGGGGCTGATCCATCAAGTGTAGGGTTTGCAAAATATCTCAGGTACTGATTTTAGGAGCAGTTTAGGGAGGGTGAGAATCTTGTAGCCTCTAGCTGCATGACACCTAAATCTTAAGTTCTAGTCTTGTGGCTAATGTTAGTCCTACAAAGGCAGTCTAGTCTCTGGGCAAGAAGGAGGGTTGTTTTGGGAAAGGGTTGTTATCATCTTTGTTTTAAACTACAAACTAAGTTCCTCCCAAAGTTAGTTCAGACTATGCCCAGGAATGAACAGGGACAGCTTAAAGGTTAGAAGCAAGATGGAGTTGGTTAGGTTAACTCTCTTTCACCGTTTCAGTCATAATTTTGCAAAGGTGGTTTTAAAGCTACCTGGTTTGTGGTATTTTGTTACAGCAGCTCTAACAAACTAATACAGTGACTGTTTAAGTAAAGATGCTATTGTGTTTCTATATTCTCATACTTGTATCTACTAAGGAGCTAGAGATTAGAAAAATTTAAAAATTTGGCCAGGTGCAGTGGCTCACGCCTGTAATCCCAGTACATTGGGAGGCCAAGGCAGGTGGATCATCTGAGATCAGGAGTTCAAGACCAGCCTGGTCAACATAATGAAACGTCATCTCTACTAAAAATTAGCTGAATTTGCTGGGCATGGTGGTGGGTGTCTATAATCTCAGGTACTCTGGAGGCTGAGGCAGGAGAATCACTTGAACCTGGAAGGCAGAGGTTGAAGTGAGCCGAGATTGTGACATTGCACTCCAGCCTGGGTGACAAGCAAAACTCCGTCTGAAAATCAATCAATCAATCAATCAATCAATCAATAGAAGAGAGAGAAAAAGAAAAGTTTAAAAACTGAAAGTCCTTGCAAAGTAGTCATCTATCAAAAGCATAAAAATGAAATTTTAATATACAAGATGAAAAATATAGCTTAATGTATAAATGTTTACTTAGGGATAAAGTTAAGAGTTAGTATAACCTATATAACATATTAAGAAAGCAATATAACCCATTATTTATGAGTACTTAACGTTGCCACTTGTTATAGTCATGTCCAAAGGCAAGTGAATTACTTTTCTGTGTCATGAATTTCCAGGGATATTGATGAGAACTTACCTTATTTATTATAGAACTAAAACGACAACATATTTACATATTAAGCAACACAGTGTCTGTTGTATATTATTGCTTAAACAATGTTAGTTATTTTTTATCATTTATTCATTTATGAAAGGAAGTATATTAACAGTTATCAGGTTGTTTACTTATAAGATTTGACCAAAGATATATATGAAAAGCCATTATCACTT
This sequence comes from Theropithecus gelada, assembly GCF_003255815.1. Taxonomy (NCBI): domain Eukaryota; kingdom Metazoa; phylum Chordata; class Mammalia; order Primates; family Cercopithecidae; genus Theropithecus; species Theropithecus gelada. The sequence goes on along the minus strand of NC_037683.1, from coordinate 38,781,734 downwards.
TTCCAAAATGAATTCTATCTGTTAGCTTTTCATCAAACAGATAAAACATATCACTATCATGTTCCTCTTCAAAGATACCGTATTAGGTTTCTTTGTTGTTGTTGTTGTTGTTTTGCTTTTGTTTTGTTTTTGCAGTGTGAAGCTGATTAGATTACTTCCAGATCTATTTTATGTGTTATTATAATTCTACAAATAATGGGTTTGATTTAAAATATTGTACTAACCACATAATTTTTACTTTCTTCAAGTTCAATTTATTTTCCTAAAAGTTAAAAAAAAGACTTAAAAAAAAATCCAAAGCCTCTAGTAGCTTACAATTTTACCAGTCTACTTAGTATGATATTTTAAGCATAATTTAGGACATTATTGGAAGATATGCAAAAACATGGGGCAAGTATATCAAAATAAAATAAATATTCAGTAGTTACAAAATTGAGGTTCACTGTTGTGGAACTTGATGAGACCCCAATGTGTAACCAGTTCCAGGAGGGTTATTTTGTTTTGTCTTTATTAATGGAAATAACAGAAAGAATAACAGTTATAGTACAGTAAAAGTTTCATGGGTTTTATAGAGAAGAAGGGATAATTAGGCTCTGAGCTCTTTGGAGCCAATAAGCCATTATCTGGGTTTTGCCTTCAAAAGCAAATTTAGAAAATTTATACAGCAGCAAGTTTAGTCTAAAATATATATATATTTTTTAAAAACTACAAAGAGACCTCTTTTTTTTGAAGCTTTGATAGGGTAAAATAAACCTAGAAGCTGTTTACTATAAAGTTAGTTACTCTAAAATGTGATAGAGATGGTGGAATACAAATGTAGGCGAGGATATTTTTGTGCCTGAAAGTCTGCAAAAAGTGCAAAAGATACAACAGAGTATTATTTTAGACAGTAATTGATGCTGATATAATAGCAGTATGTCATTAACTTGTCCTTGGGTAATCTAATTCCTGAAATTTTACTCCTTATATGATGTCTCTTGCTTATTCATAATAAGATTTCCTAATATGAAATCTATCAAGTACTTTAATTTCTGGAACTTAATTTTAACCTATTACTTGTCTTTCTAGTTTCAGTTCAGTCATCATCTCCTTTAAGATATCCTACTTTATTCCTTTAGTCTGGGTCAAGGGCAATTTTTATTTGGTAAAAATTACCATGTGTGTGCCACTGTTGTAGCATTTATCATATTCTAATTTGTGTTGCTTATTAGGCTGTATAACTTGCATGTTTTCATTATCTATGTCTTCTAGCACCATGAGGACAATGTCTGCTTATTTTTCTTCTTTATTAATCTTCATTTGCAATCTTAGCACCTAGAATAGTATTCGCAAGAGAAGGTGCTCAAAATAACTTCAATTAATACATGAACAATTGTGTAGGAATTAGTCCCATTTAGAAAGTACATTTATACATTTCAGAGTTCCACTTCCACCTTATGGAAAATATTAGAATTCAAAGAATAAAAATGTAAGGGAAAATAACCTCCTCTTTCTTAGCAAATCCAAGTATATTATAACACCATAGGGAAGGTCAGAAAGTTCTTCTGTTCTATGTTACTGGACTATTATAGAGTTTACTCTTCAAGTTAATATTAGGCCCTATGATATATCAGAGCAATTTCTGGACTTTGCTACTTGGTATCTTCTTGCAGAGCTTATTATGAAAAGAATGCAGTGTTAGCACAAACTTCCCTCACAGTGCCAGACTGGGAACCATGGGTTTTATTTTTCAGTGGCCCCATGTGAGCAATTCCCCTATGTTGGGAGGTCCCTCTGGACATACACCCCGAAGAGTCTAAGACAATAGCTAAGTATATGACTGAATATTTCACAATTTTTCTTTCCAAAATAAAACTATGGGAATTTTATGGAGCCTAAAGGGGTTACTAGAGATAAAAATGGCTTTTCCCGTATGAGTCAGAGTGACAAAAATAGCTGACACAAGCAAATGTGGCAGTTGCAAACTGCATGCAAAAGATATTTGATAACACTAAGGATTCTCCACAAGGTAGAAAACTCTGCATACTAGAACATAAGGTAGTTAGATTTGAAAATGAAAACAAAACACAAAAAAATAGAAAGTGCTGACAAGACCTATGTTATAAAATGCATAACACAACACAATACTACAACATTATACACTAGACTTCAGTTAACTCCTGTGTAAATGCTGCTTTTAAATCCTGATCTGGCTGCCTTAGAAGGTTCATACGAGGACTAAATAAAATGACAAACGTGCGAACGTAATTTGGAAATGCAAATGACTGTATAAATATGACTTGCCCATGAAGTGGTTAATCATAGACAATAGGTGGGGAAATTAGGGAGGTAATGATAGCTTCATATAAGTCTGGGGAAAGAGGAAGAAACTGGTGTTCTACAGAAACTACTCATGCCCATGCGAATTCTCTACCTCTTTGGGTGATTATCTCTCCCCTGCTTACTACTGTTCAAATGCACTGGACATCAGTAGGTCGTCAAATATGCCTGAGACTTTCCCTCCTCAAGCCTGTAACTCAAGCCCTTCCCACTGCTCATATCACCCTTCACCCAATTATTTACAGGGCTCTATTGTTCTTAGCCCCACCTAAAAGCACTTTGTCAGGGAGAGGTCCTCTCTGACCAATCTGTAGAAAGAAAGATTTCCTTCCCAATTGCTCCTAATTTTCTATGTCAATATCCATTCACTGATTTTTCTTCACTTACCAATATTGATTATAATTACAGAAAATTTAAGAGAAATTTAGCTTGAGTCTCCCTCAGTCCACTATAAGCTTTATAGTGAACATTTCTCTTTTGTTGGTCTTAAGTATCCAGAAAAATTCATAGTGCCTGTCACATAGTAAGTGTGATTAAATAAATGAATACTGTGGTTTCTGGGTAAATTTTTATGATTTCAATTTACCTGTAAATTTGGATGATATAAACTACCTCCATGTTTCTTTCTAAAAATCAACACTCTTAAATACATTGACTATGGAAAGAAATCCTTGTATCCCATTTGTCTCTTAAGATACCTATTTTTGCTACACATTTCACTGTGTAAACAGTAAAGAGCAAATAAAGGAGGCTGGAAAGAATGGAACATGTGCAGAAAAAGAAAGACTGAAAGATCACCAGGTATTGTAACATGGGATTGGTCAGTTGATTAGTATGCAATATTGGATAAATCATTTAACTCTTTTGAATTATGGTTTATTCAATTATAAAACATAATTGTTGGAATAGATAATTTTAACTTTCTTCGTATCAAAGCCATCCTAGGGGAGTATTTCATTTTATTATATATATATGTGTGTGTGTGTGTGTGTGTGTATATATATATATATATATATATATATATATATATTTTTTTTTTTTTTTGAGACAGAGTTTCACTCGTCACCCAGGATAGAGTGCAATAGTGCAATCTCGGCTCACTGCAACCTCTGCCTCCCAGTTTCAAGCTATTCTCCTGCCTCAGCCTCCCAAGTAGCTGAGATTACAGGCACCTACCACAACACGTGGCTAAGTTTTGTATTTTTAGTAGAGATGTTTTCACCATAATCGCCAGGCTGATCTCGAACTCCTGATCTCAGGTGATCCACCAGCCTCAGCCTCCCAAAGTGCTGGGATTACAGGCATGAGCCACCACGCCTGGCCCAGTAGGGGAATATTTTTAAAAACTGAGCAAAAAATATTAATTTTGAATTATAGATTTAGACTTGTGTGTTTGAAAGTAATATGATTTATATCTATAATGCATCTTACAATTTCTATGTTATAAAATATATATGAATATATACCTAATATATATAATTACATATGTATGTGAAAACATCTGTTTAAGAAAAATATACTTAAGAAGTACATATTCTGCAAGTATTCTATAGGCTTGGAGTGGTGCTATAATATTGCAATAAATACATAACATTAAAATAGCTTGTGATACACTAGGAAAAATGTGTTAATAAAAGTCACATGGTAAAGCACACAAGTTAATGCTACAAAAAAGTGATATTTCAAAAGAATAACAGTTGTTTCGAGATGTTTTACGTCCTTTTTCTGTTTCGTTGCCTTCTAGTGGTTGGTTTGCCAATTCCAACCAAGGAAACATACTTAATGGACTGCTTTGAAATGGATTTTATTAGTTCAGCCCTCTGTAAGCATTCTCATGCATCATTAATATTAGACATTGCAAAGAACTGCTTTCCTTAAACTGTAGATCTTTGGATATAAATTGAAGGCTGTAGTAAATAATTGTCTGACTGTGAAATGAATGCTTGTAGTATATATGCTCATGAGTTAGCTGAAGTGTATAATTAGGATACACATTTTAGTATGGCTTATTAAATTACAAAACACAAAAAGGCCATTGGAATTTGAATGATTGTAAGGAGTAATGAGATTTGAAAGGGGTTACAATGACAGATAGCATTTATGTTTGATATTTCATGTTCGTAAAATTATACTTGAATTGAGAATTCTGACTGCTTTATGTATATATCAGGCGATATCTATAATAAGGCAAATAAAAGTTTAATTAACTAAGACGTTCTAAACTATTGCAATACCTTTTAGAGTAGCAAAGTATGTGATTGACCAAGTTGAATGAGCATTTCCATTTCCATATAAAGTGCAAGAGATTTAAAAATATGCTTTATTGCTTGTATTTGTAAACCTTAAATTTTCGAAAATAATCCTCTGCACCCCAAAATTTATGTTCCTTGACTGTTTTACTCACCTCCCAATTCTGATTTATCACCAGATCAGACTGATGCCATGTTTCACAAGAGGCAACTGATCTGTCCACTTTTTTTTTTTAACCACACCGCGACCTCCCTATTCCAAGCCATAAGCATCTCATACTTAGATCATTGTTGTACCCTGCTCACTGGTCTCAAAGGTTTTATTCCTCCACTTCTTCATTCTGCTATTTAATCAGCTGTCAGAGTGATCTTAAAATGTAACTTGGAAATGGCTCTTCCTAGCTGTTCTTGTATGGGACTTAAGTTCACATCACTTTATTGCGCTCTTTTTTTTAATTTAATTTAATTTTATTTTATTTATTATTATTATACTTTAAGTTGTAGGGTACATGTGCATAACGTGCAGGTTTGTTACATATGTATACTTGTGCCATGTTGGTGTGCTGCACCCATCGACTCGTCATTTACATCAGGTATAACTCCCAATGCAATCCCTCCCCCCTCCCCCCTCCCCATGATAGGCCCCGGTGTGTGATGTTCCCCTTCCTGAGTCCAAGTGATCTCATTGTTCAGTTCCCACCTATGAGTGAGAACATGCGGTGTTTGGTTTTCTGTTCTTGTGATAGTTTGCTAAGAATGATGGTTTCCAGCTGCATCCATGTCCCTACAAAGGACACAAACTCATCCTTTTTTATGGCTGCATAGTATTCCATGGTGTATATGTGCCACATTTTCTTAATCCAGTCTGTCACTGATGGACATTTGGGTTGATTCCAAGTCTTTGCTATTGTGAATAGTGCTGCAATAAACATACGTGTCCATGTGTCTTTATAGCAGCATGATTTATAATCCTTTGGGTATATCCCCAGTAATGGGATGGCTGGGTCATATGGTACATCTAGTTCTAGATCCTTGAGGAATCGCCATACTGTTTTCCATAATGGTTGAACTAGTTTACAATCCCACCAACAGTGTAAAAGCGTTCCTATTTCTCCACATCCTCTCCAGCACCTGTTGTTTCCTGACTTTTTAATGATTGCCATTCTAACTGGTGTGAGATGGTATCTCATTGTGGTTTTGATTTGCATTTCTCTGATGGCCAGTGATGAGGAGCATTTTTTCATGTGTCTGTTGGCTGTATGAATGTCTTCTTTTTAGAAATGTCTGTTCATATCCTTTGCCCACTTTTTGATGGGGTTGTTTGTTTTTTTCTTGTAAATTTGTTTGAGTTCTTTGTAGGTTCTGGATATTAGCCCTTTGTCAGATGAGTAGATTGCAAAAATTTTTTCCCATTCTGTAGGTTGCCTGTTCACTCTGATGGTAGTTTCTTTTGCTGTGCAGAAGCTCTATAGTTTAATGAGATCCCATTTGTCAATTTTGGCTTTTGCTGCCGTTGCTTTTGGTGTTTTAGACATGAAGTCTTTGCCCATGCCTATGTCCTGAATGGTACTACCTAGGTTTTCCTCTAGGGTTTTTATGGTATTAGGTCTAACATTTAAGTTTCTAATCCATCTTGAATTAATTTTCGTATAAGGAGTAAGGAAAGGATCCAGATTCAGCTTTCTACTTATGGCTAGCCAATTTTCCCAGCACCATTTATTAAATAGGGAATCCTTTCCCCATTTCTTGTTTCTCTCAGGTTTGTCAAAGATCAGATGGCTGTAGATGCGTGGTATTACTCCTGAGGACTCTGTTCTGTTCCATTGGTCTATATCTCTGTTTTGGTACCAGTACCATGCTGTTTTGGTTACTGTAGCCTTGTAGTATAGTTTGAAGTCAGGTAGCGTGATGCCTCCAGCTTTGTTCTTTTGACTTAGGATTGTCTTGGAGATGCGGGCTCTTTTTTGGTTCCATATGAACTTTAAAGCAGTTTTTTTCCAATTCTGTGAAGAAACTCATTGGTAGCTTGATGGGGATGGCATTGAATCTATAAATTACCTTGGGCAATATGGCCATTTTCACGATATTGATTCTTCCTATCCATGAGCATGGTATGTTCTTCCATTTGTTTGTGTCCTCTTTAATTTCACTGAGCAGTGGTTTGTAGTTCTCCTTGAAGAGGTCCTTTACATCCCTTGTAAGTTATTTCGCTCTTGTAAGCAACTTATACAGCATTGGCAGTACTCCTCTAGCTCCATAGTAAATGACTTCTAAGCACCATGCAGAATAACAATTCTTTAACTGTTCTTCCTTATGTAATTTGCACAGAAACCCTGAGAGGTAGATGTTATTAGATCCACTATGTGTATGAGGAAATTGAGGTTTGTAAGTCACACGACAGGTCTCATCTGAGTAGTGACAAAAGGTAGAAGCCATGTATAGAGAGTTGTGACCCCAAAACCCATTAACTTTCTATTGTATCATTAGAAACATAAGGATCCCAGTAAATCAGGTGAGCCTCCCTTTGAATTTATGTTTCTCCTTCCCCAACCATCAACATTGATCCAATATTTACTCATATCAGCTTGTCTGAGAATGTTATGCTCAATAGTAGGTAGAAAGTAACAGGTGAAGTGCTAGCCCAAAAAAGCAGTCAAATGGATCTTTCTCTTCTCTTCTCACCCCTGATTACTATCCTGTGATGACTCGTTATTGCGTGATAAGCCTCCAAGCTTCTCATGCCATTAAATCACTACATTGCTGCCAGGTTTTGCTCAAAAGAATGAATATCCATTTCTCTTTGTCATTTGGTGCCATGTGTCATTGTCTCAGACTTGACTGGAAGAGAGTTGGACTTGTGCATTTTTAATACTTCTGCCCTGCTGTGGAATCTTGAGAGCTCATATCAAGTTTCTAATAGCTACATTAAGTCTTGAAAATAATAGTTGGCCTCATAAAAAATCCTCTCTCCTCATTACGTTTTTAAGTTACAAAGGCTGTAAGGATATTATATTAGTAATATTGTTCTTGGACAGTTATGACTAATGAGGGGAAGTCAGCCAAAATATACCCAGCCTCTCCCATGTACCTGGCAAGAATAGTATATAAAAAGCAAGACTGTATCTGCTGTCAAATATCTATGACTTTGAGATTATCAAGAATATGAGATATTTGTAGTTCATTACTTGGCTTGTGTCCCAAGTCTATCTCTTTGTGGCCTCTATAGCCAGTAAGTACTGGATCACACTGTCTTCTGTAGTCTTGCCCATTCTGTGGATAGGAACATGGTCACTCTACACACTGCATCTTTCCCAGTTTGTTTTCCAGGTCCATCCTCTGGGGCTTTTGTGTATGCTACAGCCAGTCATATCATAGAACAAAGATCACCTAGTTTACCCTGTGGAATGAACTGGGGAAAAATTTGCTGATAGGACACATTATAGTAAAAGCTCTAGAAGGGCATAAAGGCCTAAGTATATAGTGGCAACTCTGTTTTTCCAAAGGAGTCTCTTTTAGTTTAAATAAGATTCTAAAGTCTGGGGCATAACTTCTACAAAACCTATGATGATAATGGACTCCACAATTCATGTCTTGTTCGTGAAATAACTTCTGAGGAACCATCCCATGGGTGTAACATTCAGCTCTGCCAAATCACGTTCTCCCAGAGGGAATGATTGGACTCTGAGGCTACCTGTCAAGTTTTTCCAAACTTAAAGTTTTCCCACTACCCTTCATCATGTTCAAACTTTCCACCTTCCTTCCAGTTTCTGTCCTCTACTCCAAATTAAGTCTTCTAATCTTCACTCAGGGATGGACTTTGGGGAGGTGCTAAGCCTTTGTTACCCTTGAGAAGGGTCTACTATGATGCCATAGGCAATAGGCTTAGCTCCTTTATCTACTGTAAATTATTAAAGAAATTATCCCCATCACACTTACTAAAAGCAATAAGAGACATTCTAATATAGCTAGGGTATTTCATTCTAGTTTAAATATATTTCTTCTTCTTCTTCCCAGTGTAATTATGAGTAATGCCTCCTTTCGGTTTCAAAAAAAAAATTGACAAAGTATGATCACATTTTCTACAATCTACAATCTCTACTTCAAGGTACTAGACCATTTCTTACAACTCTCTGAACCTGATGAATTCTGTAACAATATATACCACTACCCCACCATTCTCCTTGCATATAACTTTCTCGTCTCCTCCAGCTGTATTGGCACCTTTCATACACCATCGGTATATAAATTATGGTTGTTGATTTGTTTCCTTCTAACAACAACAACAAAAAAAACCAAACATGTATGTGTTTGAAATGTTTTATATATTTATATGAAATGTTATGTGTGTATATAAAATGTTATATATGATATATATATGCATACATACCATAAATTTTGTTTTTTAAAATATCTATATAGAGAGAAAGAAAAGGAGTGAAAATTGACTGTATTGTATTGTGATACAGACTTCATCAATAGACTGGTCCTCCCTCCTTCCCTCCTGTTTCCTTTCTTACTTTTAAAAATGGTGAACTTTGAATTTAAGTTTTATAGTGGTAAAAAGTAACTTGGATCAAATCAGTTCCTTTGCTCAAAGACCTTCACGCCTGACCATCCCAATGCAGTCCATGAGGTTCTGTGTAATATGACTCATTACATAAATTCTCTTTTATGTTTGATTACATGGAATTCATGTCCTTTTTATGCTCCAGCAGAGGGAGGTTCTTTCAGTTCCTTGGTACACCAAGCTACTGTACGTCCCAGAACTGATTATTTCTCTCATGTTCTAGACTTTACTTTTGTAAATCTTATACCTGGAAGGCCATTCAGGTAAGCCTCATCAGCCTCCTTTATCATCAATGTTTCTTGCTTTCACTTTCCATGTTTTCAAAGCTTAATTTCCCCCGACACTTAATTGGATTGCATGGAGATAAACACAGAAATGTTTATTCAACATCTTTGTCACATTTTGAATCCCGAGCACTTAGGTATGGTAGAGATTTCTGCCCAAAGTCTCAGAAGGTGGAGCTTTTAAGTAGTTTTAATAATTTTTTTCCCTCAATTAGGAAGGCTCAAACTCAGTCCATACTGAAACAGGAGAATTCCCTGATTCCCCTCTCAGGCATGTGACAGGGGTGTGGCTCACCTGCTCCATCACCCAGCAACTCAAACCCGTGCTGGGAAAAAGCAGGTGGGCAGGTGCAGAGGCCAGTCTTCTGGGCTCTAGTCTTGTGGTAATGTGTAGGGAAGGGTGCCTGCAACCCCAGTGTTACAAAGCTCTTTCAGCTCTGCCATCTGCAGATGGTGTGAGTGTTAATTAGCTCAAGGAACCCTCTTCCTTATCGATAGCAAGGGCAGAGGGACAGTGTGACTGCTTTCTGTATCCTCAGCTGTTGCCCAGCATACTGAAAGAATCGGATCACTCGTGGGCTCCAAGAATGAGTGCAAGGTTTTACTGAGTGGTGGAGGTGGCTCTCAGTGAAATGGATGGGGAGCCAGAAGGTGGGAATGGAGTGCGAAGGTGATCTTCCTCTGGAGTCTGACTGTTCTCGGCTTATGTTCAGATGCCTCTTCCCTCCTCTGCCATGACACCCCACCATTCTCCGCTGCTCTGTTCCTCTGCTGCTCGGTTCCTCTGCTGCTTTTGATGTTCAGCTGTTTGTGTGTGTGTCCACTAAGGTCTAGGGTTTTCCCCCTCTTTGATCTTGAAATTACATATGTTTTTTATTTCTCCTCGATAGGAGTTGATGTCTTTTGATACCTCACCACCGACCTCATTTTTACCTCATTTGCTAGGTCTTAGCACTTTGCTAGTACTCTTAAAAAGTAATTCAATTGACTCATTTCAGTGCTAATATCTTGTTATAGACACAGTCTATATATGTGGTAACTATACTGAAATCTAATATACAATTTTACCTATCTTTAATAAACTATTAGGTTATTTTTTTGTAATGCTATCATCTTATTATTAGCTGCTAAGCATCTTATGTGACCAGATATCAATAAATTATTTCTCTTCTCTGCTTGAAGTTTCAAATTAGAAACACATTTGAGTGATGAAGCTAGAGCTATTTTACAAAGTTGACTGCTATTATTGGATTGATGAATTTTAAGATGTGGATATATGTGAGAAACTCACTCAACAGATTTCACTGGTTTCTAGGTAAAAAATTGATGTCAAATAAGGAAAGGAGGTAGGAGTAGTAGTAATTGAATATTATAAGGAATTTTCTCTGTCTCTCATTTTGTTTCCAGATAGCCTTTATCTTTTAAATTAAACTCATGTATAAAATCATATATTAGCTCCAGAATTATTGAAATATACACTCATAATTTCCATGAGTTGTCAAAATTTTTGTGATTTCTAAGCCTTAGCCTTTTCAATTTGTATTTTAAATTCTAGGATAATGATTGGTGAATATATTTGTATCTTGTTAAAAAACAGATACTCTACAAAGAACAACTGTTAGATATGTTGATGAAAACTATTATGTCTTTAGAAGGCATTGGTTAAATATGAAAAACAACCTGGAAAGAAAAAAAGACACCTTTCATTTTAGAAATCAGCTTTTATTTAACGAAACAAAATATTGTATTTTAACATCACTTCTATTGGCACACCTTGGGATAAAAAAACCAAACATGACATATATTTGTTTTCATTTACTTCATTTATTCAAATAATCTTTCATATTCCACAAAAATATATAGTATATTTCTTCAAAAAGATTCTATGTTAGGTAGAATTGTCTCCTAGAATTTTGATTTTTTTTTTTTCTGTTATAACAGATTTTCATCGGTGTATAAGGAAGTTTTAAATTTGTGTTACAATTTACCTTGAATAAAACTTTGTGAGTGAAATCCCTAAGTTTATCAACAAAGGGACCACTTAAAGATCTCTGAACCTCCTCTCTTCAGTCTTCCCCTCTCTGAATCCTCAGCAACTCCTCCCAAACTCAATTGTCTGTCCCTTTCTCTCTCTTTAATGTATTGGTGTCTGAAAAGGGCTTCCAGCAGGGCGAGGTGGCTCACGCCTGTAATTCCACCACTTTGGGAGGCCTAGGCAGGTGAATCGCTCGAGGTCAGGAGTTTGAGACCAGCCTGGCCAAGAGGGTGAAACTCAGTCTGTCTCTACTAAAAATACAAAAATTAGCCAGGAGCGGTGGTACACCACTGGGGAGGCTGAGGTACGAGAGAATCGCTTGAACCTGGGAGGCGGAGGTTGTAGTAAGCAGAGATCATGCCACTGCTCTCCAGCCTGGGCGACAAAGTGAGACTCAGTTTCAACAAAACAAAGACCTCAATAAACAAAGAAAAAAAGGGCTTCCAGGTGCAAAGCCTCCAATATCATAAAGGATAATTTTGTTTGTTTTCTTTCTTAGGCACCAGAGTTGTACTGCTATCCAGTATCTGAAAATAAATGTTTCATATATTTTATTCAGTTTTCTAGTTGTTTATGATGGGAAGGTTAGTCTGATAATTAGTTTTTCTCATGACAAGCTGTAAAACACCATGAACGTTAATACTGGAAAATTTAATCTGTATAAAACTGTTTTATTACTTCTAAGAAAAAAACCAAAATGATTTTTAATTGGATTAATTTCTTTTTTAAAGTATACTGCACCATAAAAAGTGAGTTTTACTTTTTTCTTTAAAAGTTAAATATTGTAGTGCTAATAAATTACAGAATCATGTGAACTAACAATGTATTTTTATCTTGTTCTGCACTTTAAAGTGAATGGCTTTAATAATTCTGGTTTTATATGATTGTTGGAATGTTAGTTTGAGATTAGAATTTATTTTTCTTAAGAAAATATTTTAGGAATATTAAGAGAAATTTCATTTTTCCTAATGTCCTCTCAGCATCATTTTTCTCTATTACACTACTGCTTTACTAAACCATTCTGGTATTCCTGAAATAAATTCTGCTTAATAAAAAGTCACTTACTATTTTTTAATAACTAAGAGCTAGTATTTTATTTTGGAATATTTACAACTGAAATGAGCTCATATTTTTATAATGATACATCGTTGTGGAATAGAGTTACATTGTTTTGCAAAATGGGTAGTGGAATTGTCCATTTGTCTATCCTTTACTTTTACAAAATTTATATGGAAATAATAGAATAATTTATTTCTTTGGAAGAGTTTTGGCTGGGTGTGTTAACTCATGCTTGTAATCCCAGCAGATTGCTTGAGCCCAGGAGTTCAAAACGAACCTGGGAAACATAGCAAAACCCCATCTCTACAAAAAGTACAAGATTTATACTGGCATGGTGGAGTATGACTGTAGTTCCAACTACTTGGCAGGCTGAGGTAGGGGTATCGCTTTATCTGTGAAGGCTGAGGTTGAGGTTGCAGTGAGCCGAGATTGTGCCACTGCATTCCATCCTGGGTGACAGAGCAAGACGCTGTCTCAAAAACAAAATGCATTTTGACACACATATACACTTGTGAAATCATCACCACAATTAAGATAGCATCCACACATCATCTTGTTCATTTGCAATCCCTCACTTTCTCTCTTCCTCCTTCTCTGCAGGCAACCCTTGGTCTCCTTTCTGTTACTATAGATATAGATTAGCTTGCACTTTCTAAAGTTTTACATAAATATTACTATACATTTTAAATTACTTTTAACACAACATAGTTATTTTGAGATTCATCCGTGTTGTCCATATTTTATTGTTTTCATTGCTGATTAGTAGTATTTCATTCCATAGATATATTACAATTTGTACTAGTGAAAGAATTTTGTTTTGTTGAGTTTTTGGCTATTACGAATAAAGCTTCTATAAATATATGTATGCAAGTTGGTGTGTGGGCATATGCTGTCATTTCTTAAGAGTAGAGTGCTGGGTCATAGCATAGGTGTATGTTGAACTTTTACATTAACTTCTAACCTGTTTTTACAAAGCGGTTGTATTGATTTAGATTCCCATCAGCAGCGTAAAAGAATTGCAGTTGTTCCAGGTCCTTGCTAACACTTGCAAGGGTGTGTGTGGGATGTTTGTAGTAGCATCTGATTGTGGTTTTCATTTGCATTTACTGGATAAATTTTCATAGGCGTGTTGCTCACTCCTATTCCTCTTTTGTTGAAGCATTTGTTAGATTTTTTGAAAACTTTTATTTTTTTTCCTAATAATTGAATTGAAGAGTTTATTTTTTAAATGAAAGTCCTTTGTTGGATATATGTTTAGCAAATACTGTTTCCCAGTCTGTGACTTGCCTTATCATTTTTGTAATAGTTATCTTTGAGAATTGTTTTTAAAATTTTGATGAAGTTTAATGTGTTGATTGTTTTTTATGGTTTGTTTTAGATTTTTTTTTCCTTTAGATGAAGTTTCACTCTTGTTGCCCAGGCTGGAGTTCAATGGCACAATCTTGGCTCACTGCAACCTTCGCCTCCCAGGTTCAAGCAGTTCTCCTGCGTCAGCCTCCCAAATAGCTGTGATTACAATCATGTGCCATGACACTCGAGTAATTTTGTATTTTTTAGTAGAAATGGGGTTTCTCCATGTTGGTCAGGTTGGTCTCGAACTCCTGATCTCAGGTGATCCATAGGCCTTGACCTCCCAAAGTGCTAAGATTACAGGTGTGAGTTTTAGTTTTTTTAGTAATTTTTTTTTAGCTGCCTTCTGGGCTCAAGCAATTCTCCTGCCTCAGCTGCCAGACTAGCTCAGACTACAGGTGTACACCACCATGCTCAGCCAATTTTTTGTTTTTTTGGTTTTTTTTGTATTTTAAAGACAGGGTTTCACCATGTTGCCCCAGGCTAGTCTCAAACTCCTGAGCTCAGACAATCTGAATTCCTTGGCCTCCCAAAGTGCTAGGATTACAGGAATGAGCCACTGCCTCTGGCTGTGTTTTACATATAGTTGTTAAAATGATTATCTTTACCCATTAAAACAGCCTTTTAGGGTTTATTTTCTCCTGGATTTTGGCAAGTTTCCTCACAGAACTTAAGTTTCCTTAAGTACTCAAGCTCAGTACTCAGCTTGAAACTAATGGGGAACTCTCCTGGGTGCTCTCTCTCTCTTCATTCGAGCTAGATCTATAGATTTCTCATTTCTGGTACTCTGCTCAGCAAACTGAGGCCATTTTGGCCAACTCAAATTCTTAACACTTTTTTTTTTATTTTCAGGCTCTGTTTGGGTTTCCTTTGCCTGCACCCCATCCTGGAAATGCTCCAGGAAGTGAGCTGAAACCATGATGGGACTCACCACATTTTCTTCTCATACGAGTTACACTTCTGCATTTCCTCCTGTCCAATATCAGCAAATTATTGCTTCACATATTTTGTTTAGTTTGCTTTTAGTAGTTTAGTTGGGAAGGGTCAGTGTTACTCCATCGTGGCAGAAAACGGAATTTACCTAAAAAGGAAAATTCATTATGTTAAGATAATAACTTTACTAGATAATTTATAGATAATAACACTTCTAAATTCTTCCATGATTACTTGTGTTAAAGTGTGTCCTCAGCCAAAAGACAAAATGGACTCCCTATGGCTAACTGAAGTGCTCAAAGTTCAAACAGAAGTAGGCAGCCATAGCGAGGTGAGGGACTTCTCATGTACTCTGTTCTCAGAAAGATGTAAAAGTGTTACAGGACCTCCCTTTGCACAGTCAAGCCAAACCACTTCCTTTTGTCTGCAGCAAGATAAACTACAGCCAGAAACACCTCCTCACTCCCACACACAGGACCTTTGACAGAAACATCTTACACTGACTTATGGTTTGGGGCTTAGAAACCAGGTTATCAGAGCCTATTTAGATAAATTAGAGCAGAACACATTTGAATTCTTCGTTTGTATGAATGCACCTGGTTGGGAATGAAGGCAAGAACTTCCCTTATTTAACCCAGACCTTTCCTTTGTTCTTTGGAGAGCACACTTTCACTTGTACTGAAGACTGTTTCTTCCCAATCTGCAGATTAGTTTTTATAGAAACTAAAGCTCTACCTTTTTCCTTCACAGATCTCATGGTCTTTTCTTAACATTTCTTGGTGATGAGGATGGGATTTGAAGTGGCACCCTAGCTTCTTCCCAACACTCTCTGGACCAATGCATTTGCACCTGCAAGAACCTCTTGAGCTCACTTATCTTCCTGGCTGCACCGGGGAGAAAAGAGATAAGGCCCCTTGAACCCAAGATCTTCTGATCTTAGGATGAGGTTTCTGGCACTTTATTTTTTTAGTGATTCTTCCCACCCGGTCCCACAGGTTACCCATTGGTGGAGTATACCCATACTTTGTTGTGTACACTCACACCCTGGGGTACACTCATGCTTTCTAGGGTATGCTCACACTTCAGTTTTGCGAGGACACTTGCTCTTCAGTTGCACTCAAAGGGACTGCCTTCATAAGGTGAGTCTATTCCTGGGAGTACATTTTTTTTTTCAGGGGATTTTTGGGATTGCCTCTTCCAACTCTCTTCAGGAAACATCTGTAAACATTTATTCTAAACCTAGAAAATTATACTCTTCGCTTTCCATGAAGAGGCAGCTGGATCAAGTTGCAATTAAAATAAATCTCAAATTGCCTGCTTTGAGTGCCCTGAAGGATTGACAAGATAGCAATCCATCCTGTGGTCTATTGGCTAAAATTCTATGCTTTCCTGGCTGTGCCACAGGTTGAATTTCTGATCAAGCAATCAAACCCATTTTTTAAAACTGTTTGTATGACTCTTGACCTTTTGGTGTACCCTTTTATTATTGATCCTTTCCAATGGAAACTTTTGACTTCCAGTCTTTTCCATCTGAGATGCATGTGACGTTTTTGGGTCTTTAAGGATAGGTGCTCTGCTAAGAAGCAGCTGGGCCCTAAACAATATGGCTGGACAGTCGTGAGTTATATCCCTTTGAAACTACTAAGACTTTTTTCTCTTTGAACTCCCTTTGGGTGGTTCTAGATCTTGTAAGGACTACTTTATACATCTTTGGAGATGCCTAGTTCCTCTTTAGTTTTGTCATAATGTTGGTTAAGATGATTCACTTTAAAAGATACTTTTGTTTTTTTTAAAAAAGCTAGATAAAGTATTTATAAAATATAGGGCCAGGCATGATGGCTCGTGCCTGTAATCCCAGCACTTTGGGAGGCCGAGGCAGGTGGAGCACAAGGTCAGGAGCTCTTGGCCAGCCTGGTCAACATGGTGAAACCCCGTTTCTACTAAAAATATAAAAATCAGCCGTGTAGTGGCGGGTGCCTGTAGTCCCAGCTACTCAGGAAGTTGAGGCAGGAGAATCACTTGAACCCGGAAGGCAGAGGTTGCAGTGAGCTGAGATTGTGACACTGCACTCCAGCCTAGGCAGTAGAGTGAGACTCCATCTCAGATATTTATATACATGTTTATTTATATACATACACACACATCTATAAATATGTATATATTTATATATAAATGTGTGTGTGTATATATACGTGTGTGTGTATATATATGTATATATAGGCCCACAGCTAAAATAGGCTTACTTCTTTTGCAGAGCTATCCATGCTAAGTCCAGATATAAAAAATTCTTTCTTCACCCTGTTAAAGGGCTGCACCCTGAAATCAGTAATATAATCAAGGAATAAAAGACCTGCTATCTAACTAAATTGGTCTCCTGTACTTTCTGGAATTTAGCTGGCTGTTTGGAAAGTCTTGGTAAGAAACATTTTCATCTATAAAAGTAATCTCCATTTGCAAGGACAACTCCCTCCCTGCACCTAAAGAACTAGAAACTTTTAACATGGAGAATATATTGTTTTCATGTTTACATAAAATACCTTAACTTTAAGACAGTTTTCCTGCCAATCTTGTCTTGATTGGATCTTTTCCTTGATTGTCTCAGCAAATAATGTGTTTGGATCTAAGGTTTGTACCTTCGAAATATAAAATTTCACCTTAAGAAATCATGTTTTTGGAAATACAAGTTTTGAGTTACCTTGCTCTACAAGGAGAAAAAAAGCTACATGAAAACTGGCAAATGAAAAATCTTGTAAAGCTATATGATCTACTTCTTTGTACCTGCATGTCTATATATTTGTATGTGTTTTGTGTATGTGATATTTCACTATTGAAATATGTGAAAGAAAAATATTTCATCAGAAAAATAGAAACTAACTCAAATGCCTTTAAGCTCAAATGACTTTAGTGATCTTTGGTAAATAAAACTACTTTAAATTAGAATGTTCTCAAAATTGTCAGTATTTAAGTATAATTCAGGCATTTTTGCCTGGACTTACTTGTTATACAAGTTTAGGCTGTTTTTGATAGATGTTTTAAGGTCATAAAACAGTTGTTCCTATACTATTTTTGGTACTTGCTTGATTATCTGTGAATTAAAGCTATAAAGGATAGCGGCTAGGCTTCTACTGAGTTTGTCTTTGAATAAGTCTGTGAACTCCGGGGCCTAGACAAGTGGCCATGTTGGGACCTGGGGACATGTCCGACATGCCTGGACAACCAGCTGCAAGGTAGAGTCAAGCCAAATATGGCCCAATCATCCCTGACCCAGCTTTACTTTCTGAGCATGCTGAGAGGGGTTGGGTCCTACAGTTATCTTCGTAGATGATAGATCTGTCCTCTACCCTAAGCTCTAAGCCTGGTATGTAAACTCAGGATGCTGACTGGACCTGCCCTTCATTATCATCTGTGAGTGCCAGTTGGGTACATGAGACTCAGGACAATTGGAGATGGAATTAGAAAAATTACTCATGTCATAGTTTCAAAATTATTTTTAGTAATTTAAAATCTTGAAGTATGTTATATCAAATTAATAGATAATCATGAAATGTCAGTCATCTTTAAGTAAGTTTAAATATTGGAACACTAATTATTAAAGATAAGTTTATTTTGACATCTTATTTTTATATGGTATAGAAAAGTTAAATATATTTACAACTATTAATAAAAAGTTGAAGCTAAAATTCATGAAATGGTTTTAATCTACAAATAGCAGTTAAAATTGCAGTTCATATAAGTAACTAAAAACAGTTCACTTTACACAACATATTAAGGAAAGGAGGAGTCATTTTTTTTTTCTTTTACATGAGGCAGAACTTTGTGTGGTCAAAATGATGAGAGGAAAGTAAAGTACATTTTTGTCCTAAGGTAGAATGCCAAACACACACACAGAAACAACACAGAAGTATAAGATAAAACTAAAGGTTTGAGCAAGTTGCAGAAGGTTTGTGAAAAATTAATCTGATGAAATAAATTTTGTGTGTGGTCAAGTTGGCTAAAATGGAAAGAAAATTATAAGTTTTTCTAAAAATTGAACATTAATATCAAAAGCACATTGATGCAGGGTCAGGGTGTGTGCCCCTGTGTCAAAACAAAAGGGTTTTCTTGAAGCATTAATTTGCTCTCTAATAGAAAATTGTGAAAAGTTTTTCTTTACCTTTGAGGTAACGGGCCTCAAAATCAGATTCCATTTTGTGTTTTGTCAAGATAATTTCTTGTGTTTTGTACCTTTAAAATCTTTTGTCACTTTGGTTTTATTTCATAGTGATCTGTGATCCTATTGCCATCAAACACTTTAAATTTGTGATGTCTGACAAGCTTCCCAAAACTAAATTCCAAAATCAAGTTTTTTGGACATTAACTTAGTCATAACAGAAATACCCCAAAATCCAGGAGAGACATACTAAGCTTATTCATTGTGTTTAAATCATATAGGAAACACTGTCAAATAGCAAAAAGATATGTACCTTTCTTCAAGTTATATTTATATAATTTTTTTTTTTTTTTCCCCAGAGAGAATCTTGCTCTGTCACCAGGCTGGAGTACAGTAGCATAATCTTGGCTCACTGCAACCTCCACCTCCCAGGTTCAAGCGATTCTCCTGCCTCATCCTCTTGAGTAGCTGGGACTACAGGTGCGTGCCACCACGCCCAGCTAATTTTTATATTTTTAGTAGAGACAGGGTTTCACCATGTTGGCCAGGATGGTCTCGATCTCCTGACCTTGTGACTCGCCCACCTCGGCCTCCCAAAGTGCTGGGATTACAGGCATGAACCACTGAGTGTGACCCTAAATGTATTATTAATATGGGTTCCAAAATTGTATGTTATTCCTAAATTCGAATTTATATTGATATGTGTTATTTACCATAATCATAGTTATTATGTTAATGTCATATGCCACAAAAATAACCAATTATTTTTACTAATTGCATCTTTAACCATGGCTACTTTTAAATTTTTCTCAACCACAGTTATTTTCTTAAATCTTTTTCATACTAAGCCTAAGCACCTAGCTCCTCTTTAAAATTGTTTTATCTGCTTGAATAAATGTTTTACTAGTTTGCCAACATCAATTTGACTGCGTACTTCCAGGTCTTATCCATAGACTTACCAGATGCCACTGAATAGCAATAAGATACACTGAATTAAATCTAGTAGGTGCCTGCCCATCTTCTCACCTTAACTTGACCAAGTTGTTCAAATTGGCCACAAATCTCTCAGCCACATGAGTCCCAACAAGGGAACAGGTGGACCCAGTGCAGGTAGCCAGATCATTCTGGCAAGAGTACGGAACAAAAACATAAGCTGATTATCAACACTACCTATGACAGGTTTCCACTAAAAAGGAAGAAAGCTTACTCTGGCCAGGGGACAAAATGGACTCCCCGTGGCTAACTGTAATGCGCAAAGTTAAAACAGAACCTGGTTGCCATAGCTGGTAAAGGAGTGGTCATATACTCTCATGTTCCTGGAAAGATGTTGTAACAGGACCTCTCTTTCTACAATCAAGCCAAGCCATTTCTGTTGTCAGTGCTAAGACAAACTGTACTGCACCTGGAACCCATCTCCCCTCAATGACAGAAGGAAAGAAACATCTAACAGAGAAACAAACACTTGTCAGAGATTTCTAGTTTTTCACTTGGAAACCACGCAATCAAGGCTTGACTGTTTCTACCAATCAGAATGAAATAAGGTTGAATTCTTTAGCTACATAAACTGACCTGATTGAGAACTACCTATTTCAGCCATATCTTCCCTTTGTGCTTCAGAGAACACACTTTCTGTGACTCTGAAGGTTGTGCCTCTCCAATGTGCAGATTTTTTTAAATAGAAAATAAAGCTTTACCTTTTTTCTTTATGTATCTCATGGTCCTTCATTATCAGTTTGTTTTTTAACTTATGAGGCTGGTTTGGTAATCAATTTCTTTTCCTAAAAAGAAAATTAAATATGTTAATGTTCATTCACATAAAATTGTTTATATTATGTTGTTTTTTTAGGTAATTTTATCTAATTGACAGTTCTTTTTTTTTTTTTTCAGTTTCTGCCTTTATCTTTATTGAGTGTTCCTCCAAAGTACTTTTTGCTTGTTTTATTGTCCCCGTCTTTATTCCTTAAATGGTATGCTGAAATTGTTATTGCTTTTTCTTATAGTGCCACCTATAGCTACAACATTTCTGATTTGATATTAATTATTGTCATTCATTATGACTGCTTTCTAATAATCTGTTTGGGTACTTTTGCTGTCTAATGAGAAAGTAATTTGCAAGTGGTATACTTTTGTTATTTTTTTTTCAGTTTTTATCAATGTTTTCTCATTTATCAAATGTCAATAATTTTAAGATGAACCATCAATTTAATTATGGTTCTTTTGGAGGGAAATAATTATAATAAATGTGATTCATACTCCATGTTTGAATGTAATTTTTCTTTACATTCCCTGATTAAAGAATCTTTTGAATCCTTTGACCGTCAAAGTTATGTATATTATCACATAAACATCAGACATCCTTAAATCATGGCATTTAACAGGCATCCTTTTTTATAAAAAATATACTTTTTAAATTTCAGTACTGTATTACTAGAATATTTCAAAAGGCATTTTAAAGTAAAAATTAGCTGTCAAAATTTGGGTTTAAATTCACATGCATGTATTGTTAATTCACTATCACAAATATGACTACACTGGAAAAGTCAGACTTAAAAAGTACAAGCAAATACTCTAAAGAGTACAGTCAACTTTATTGTTATGCCTCTCCTTTCACCTATTCAAATAATTTTCTGGGAGCTATTTGTATTCTTCCTTTCATGTGAAATGTAGAGCAAGTCTCATGTCTTTTTTTATTTTTTTTTTTACCTCCTTTTAGGCAATAAAAACCACTTCTGTAAACAGTTAAGAAAAATAAGCATTCTAATGTCATAGTCTTCATTTAAAATTCATTCCATGCTTCTCTTCTCCCCATCCTTTGATCTACTTAAAACAAGTCTCTTGGAGTGAAAACATACAGTGTTCAAATTCCCCATTCTCTACTATTTTGGTTTCTCTCATAAGGTTAAAACTGGAAAAGTGGAGGCTGTGTCAGTGGGTAGGATCTTACCTCATGGTTTTGTTGGGGTGTTCAAGCATTGACTTCTTTGGGTTTGGCAGATGTTGAAAGTTTATGTTGGCTGATGGTTTCTTTATCAACCTCTTTCTCTTCCTCTTACTATTAAGTAAATGTATCTATCTCCTCCAATTTGTAGCTCAAGCGGTTTTCTTGCCATCTACGCATTGGCAGTTCACCTCTAGCTTCTTTCTGCTGAGGCAGCTTCATCCCTCCAAGAAATTCTAATAGGCACCATCTAAGTCAATTCCAGGATTATTCTTCCTCAGACTCAAATGAGAAATCAGTTCCTTAAGATCTTACCTCTACCCAAAGCTGCAGAGTCAGCATGTGAAATTCTGAGTGTGATTTTTGAACATCGTTTTTCCCCTCCTAAGGTAGAAGAAATACATTCCTCATCTTAGACCATGGGAATTCTATGCAGTCTGAAAGTTCTTTAAAATTTCCATCTCATCTTCTCCATCAATTTCGTAAGCTAGATATCTGTGGTTAGTTAAGGATCTCCACAGTAGTGTTCAGAACCTCCATGATCATGTCCTGCTTTATTGACCATCAACTTCACTTTGAAATTCTGAGACAAGCTGGTACATTTTTTCTTGGAGGCACAACTGAAACAGATAGAGTCACATTTTAGCATTTTATTATTAATGTATTACTATTAGAAATATTTAAACTGAATAGATGACTATGTTGAGTTATTTTAAAACCATGTATAGTTCACAGAAGTATAGGAATTGATCATTATCTCATGACTTGTGCCTGTGTGGCAGCTACAAGTTTAAGACTCACTTTAATTTTAGAAAATCTAAAATACAAAAATTTGTAGAATTCAGGATTGAAAAAAGATGGCCATTTTAATTTCTATAATACTACAGTTAGACAATACAACCTAAACAATTACTCTTTTGAAATTTATTGAGGCTATGTATTGCTTTCCAATAAATTTTACATGGTGACATACAAAGTAAATTGCAATGATTATATGCTACACCAAGATTAACAGAGATGCGAGTGTTCACCTACCTGCCTAGAGAGCTCAGGGAATCAATATTTGAACACATCTGTAACTCATAAGTATTAGTTAGCAAGCTCTATTTTAATGTGTGATCAGTTTCTGGAATATATTATATTGGAAATGTTCATAATTTAATATATATGTCTCCAGCAGTACTTCCTTTGCCTATTTGACCCTTCAAAGAAGGAAATATGTGAAAGATTCCCATAGCTACTGAATGTAGGCCAATTTATTTATGTGTGCTAAAGGTATTTTGCTTTCTGCTTTTCAAAGCTATGGTATTTCTTAATACTGATTCTTGATTCCTAGAATTTCCCTGTAAATTTTAACATTCAGCTATAAGCTATTGCATTCTCAGGGATAGCCCTTGAAACTGATTAGGAGAAATATCCATCAACTAGAGTTCCTTAACTTGGAAGTGCTGCAATAAGCGGATGATATGTGAGTTGCCTACTTTGATGAAGGCAGTGTGTTTTGAGCAGTATTTTGAGAACTAGTAGAGATTTTGATATTTTTATGAATTAGTGTAGTAGTTTCTTAGGGCTGCCATAATGAAATACCGTGGCTTAAATAACATAATTTTATTTTCTCGCAGTTCTGGAGGCTGAAAATCCAAGATCAAGGTGTCAGTGGGTTTGGTTTATCCTTAATTCTCTTTTCTTTGCTTGCAGGGGACTGCCTTTTCACTGTGTCTTCACATGACTTTTCATCTGTGTAAGCAAATCCCTGTATGTGTTTGTGTGTTCAGATTTTCTTATAAGGACAGCTGTCCTTAGATTGGATTAGGGCCCACTCTAATTGGCCTCATTTTAACTTAATTACCCTTTATAGGCCCTATTTCCAAATATAGTCACATTCTGAGGTACTGGGGATTAGAGATTTAATATGAATTTTTGGGGAACACAATTCATCCCGTAACTGTGAGAAAAACATTTTAGGAGAAATAAAGTAGTCATTTGCTATTATTATCAACCATTACTAATTTTCCATCTAATAACAAGACCTTTCTCTCCTGGGAGGACCGCATTTCAGGCTTTATTTAGAGATTACCTCTATTTTCGCAAGAGTGGGCACATATCAAATATCTGGCCTACCAGAGTACCAAATCTCTCTGGCTACAATGATTTGTTCTAGGTTAACACATTATTCAAGCTAAAATAGTGTGTGTCTTCATTGTGCCTTGTTAACTAGAACCATCAGAAAAGAGAGTTCATTTAGAGAAATAAGTTTATATTGTACATTGGCAATCAATATGCACACACAAAGCATTATAGATGTAACACGAAAAAATTTTACTTTTTGCTCAAGCTATAGGTTCAAAAAAAGTGAGATATTCTCTAGAGAATATTTTTTTATGTGATCACTCCGCAATCTACATAGGTTTCTTTCATCAACATGAAGCTACCATGCTTCCCACAACAAGGAAAATGAAAGTTAGAGGGATGTGTACTGAATTCTCCCTGCTTTAAACTGTAATTATTTCTCCTCACAGTTCATTGGCTAGAAATAGTCATATGGCCCCACTGCAACTAGAGGGTTGAGGATGTTGGGGGAGCACATGACTTTTTGGTGAGAAATAAACATTTTTTTCCACAAAGTTTATGAATAACATAAGGTATAACTGCTATATTTCATGGTTGAATGAATAAAGCAATTTTCATTAGGACACAATGAGGTCAACACGCAAAGAAGCAAAAATATGTAGAAAGGAAAGACTGAGGTTAAAGACACTGGACTTTAGCTACTTCCTTTTAGTCTCTTAATTAGTGTTACCTTCTGAATAGAGCAGTTTTGTGAGCCAATACAAAATAATAATTATTATTATCAATATTATTTTATTGTTTAGTTTACCTCCAAAAGCAACTGGTAGAGGTCTACCTTATACAGTATATTGATATATTATTATTATATTTTTAATATATTATAATTATGTTTTATGTTTTTCTGTTAAATTTAGTTTGTGACATTTGCTTTGAATGTTTTATTCATATATTACAATGTTTTAAATTTAATATTTATCTTGTTTCAGGGCTTATCGCCCTTTTTTTTTGAAGATTCTCAATTTGTTATCTAGCTTTTGATTTGGTGAAACTTTCCTCATTTCCCATTTTGTGCTTCTGGTTTGGAAACAATGCTTTTATTTTTATTAATGTAGTGAACACTATAAAGTCATTTTTAAAATTAAATTACAAAGAAGAAAATCAATTTCTTGATTTTTATATCTGGAAATGAAATGGCTCTAGAGTGTTTTAATCATTTTTCAGTTTCTACATTAATTTTGTAAGGTATTTTACTCATTTAAAGTTTTGTCATTATTTTAATTTACCTCATGTTTAGCATTTATTCAGAATGACCATATTTGCAAATAACTCTACCCAGTTGTTTTTATTTTTCTTTTTCACATCACTCCTTTTCTTGATTCATGTTCCTAAATTCAACTGTAGTGTGGTAAACTACTTCAGTCTGAAAAATCTTATTTCACCTATACTCATTTAAGAAGTTTAAGGTTAAGATTTTAGGTTGGACCAGGCGCAGTGGCTCACGCCTATAATCCCAGTACTTTGGGAGGCAGAGGCAGGCAGTTCACGAGGTCAAGAGATCGAGACCATCCTGGCCAACATGGTGAAACTCTGTCTCTACTAAAAATAGAAAAATTAGCTGGGCATGGTGGTGCACACCTGTAGTCCCAGCTACTTGGGAGGCTGAGACAAGAGAATCATTTGAACCTGGGAAGTGGAGGTTGCTGTGAGCTGAGATCACGCCACTGCATTCCAGCCTGGTGACAGAGCAAGACTGTCTCAAAAAATAAAATAAAATAAAATAAATAAATAAATAAAAGATTTTAGGCTAATGGGTATTTTTACATCATTACTTTGTGATATTTATAGTTTTCTGCTTTTTTCTAACCTTTCTCAGGTGCTAATGGGAGATTGTTATATACTAGATAGCTACTCAAAGTGGTAGTATTGGAAGCCACATGCATAATGTCACAATACCATCCTGTACAGGTTAAGCACATGAGACATTCAGAGAATCCTAAGGATTTTTGGCCAAAAAGATCTAGATAGAAATTGAAGTCTGTGCAGAAAAGTTAATAAAGCAAGCCTAAGACTGCCATGTTTAGAAATGCCAGCTTGCAAGATTAACCCTTGGGTGGCATCTGGGAACTTGGCTGGTAAACAGTTTCATACATTGATATAAAACGTACCCTAACTAATAAGAGTGGCTTACTGTGCCTAAACTATTTGTACAATGTGGTTTATGGTAAAAATGTGCTTTATTTCTGGGAGTCTAGAACTTTGGTACATGCTAGGCAGATAATACCTACATGAGCAGACCCCAATAAAAGCCTTGGTCACCGAGTCTCTAATGGGCTTCCTTGGGCAGAAAATTCCCACAGCTGTTGCTACATTTTTATTGCTGGTTGAAGTGTGTGCTGTCTGTGACTGCTCATGGGAGGAAGAAAACATGAGACCTTAAATGGACTCTTCCACATGTCTTTTTCTCTTATGATTCAGCTGTGTATCTTTACCATAGCACATTGCTGTAATAAATGTAAGAGTGTAACTATATGTAAAGGTATCACATTGTAACTCAGTATAATAACAATAATTATTTCTTATGTAAGTATTGTGCTAAACAAGCAAACAAACAATTTCTAATTTTAATGAGGATAGTATCTTTTATCTAATAAGTTTATCATGAAGTCTACATAACATATGAACATGTTCAGTCATTTAAATAGCTATAAGTGAATTTTCTCTTCCTTTTATTTCTCACAAGCAAGTCTATGAGACTAAATAAAAAAGTAAATAAAAATGAATTGTAGGAAAAAGTTCACCTGAAATACATGGAATTTCAATCAAGTGTTACAGGTATGAAAGTGACTTTGGTGAAAAAGAAAAAAAAGTGTGTTATACACTGAGTAAGGAGGAATTCTATTTAAACAAAATATTCTTCAAAATATAAGGTTATAGTGATACAATGGAAATAGAAAAAGAGATCATATTTATTGAATCTAGGGATACAAAGGAAATAGAAATGTAATAAAGTGGCGCTCATTCTAATCCCCAATGGTCTCTTTCTACAGGGGAAAGGCACATGAAATCACCAAAAACCAAATCAGCCTCTGTCTCTAATTTCAAGGGAATTTATTGGTATTAATAGGGCACATCATACCCTCAGTAAAACAAAAATAAATTGTACACTGTGAGAATTAGGATCGCCTTAAAGATAAGTCAATATACTTTCTCATTTATCATGTAAATGATGCTATATTTCTTCAAAGATGTACAACCTATATAAACAAACTACTGATGCTATATTTGTCTTCCTTATTTATACCTACACTGAACTAGCAAGCATTTTTTTAAGGCATCTGTGGGGCTGAGTATTAACATTTGCTTAAACCAGTAAATGGATTAATTATGTAGTTTTTCTTGCCTAATGGTTGGCTGCTGTCAATATATTCTTCTGTCTCTATTGCTTGAGTATTGAAGATAGACTTATTTTGGATTCCTGACTTAATGTGGGGAGGTCTCACATTAGTTTCTCCAATTTGCTAAGTTGAAATCCTACTCCTTAGTGGGATTGCTATCCAGGGAACTGTTAGGACTAAGGATTCAGAACACTTCCAGAGCAGCTCTGGCTTTGGTGGGCCCTTTTCCATTCGAGTTCAAGTTGCCAGGTTTTTAGTACCATTTTTGTTTTGCTTTAGGTTTGCTGAAAATTTTTGTTGTGGTAGTTGCTGTTGTTCATTGAAGACTTGCTTTATTTTTGTGAGAGCTCAACAATAGTTTTAGAAATGCATTCCTTCTAACTAAAAGAGTATTGCATGTTTTACGGTAGGGGATTGTATCAGAGTATCTACCTTTGTAAATTGGATTTGAATAGTCAGTAGAACTTTAAAAAACTTGATTATGTTGTAGTCAAACTTATTTTTTAAAAAATTTACAATAAAATCTCCATTAAACACTGATGAAGCCCACCTTACTTTTAAATTTAATTTTCAGATTTTCAGAATAATATATGAACGGTTTTAGAATCAAACGTTTCTATTAAACTGATAAAAATAAAAAGTAAAGCATTAAAAACACTGTCTCATCACCACTTATTTCTCAACTCATGCTTCTCAGAGGTAACCAAACTATTTAAACTTTTAGCTTTTCCATTCATTTTTAACCTCCACACCTTAAAATACTATTTGTATCATTATTTCATGATTTATTAATTGCATAAATTAAACTTGACCTCTTACTATGGATGGTAAGGAATAGACTTTCACAATAAGCTCTATTTTCAACAATCAGGTTAAAGTTTTACTTTTGATTAAAACTATGTTCTGTATTTTCATTATTCTGATTTTATAACTCTTTTTTTGAGTACCTTAGATTTTATAAGTGTGTTTGCTGCCCTGGCACTTTAAATAAATAATTGTTTTTATCATTGGTGTTCTGAATTGTTATACTGAAGCACAAGAGGTGATCAGGTTTGTGGGTGGATTTTTAAAACAGATAATTCTGCTAAAGTCAAAGGAGAAAAAAAAGAAGGATGTGGCTTGACATGTAAATTCCATAGGGAAGGAAGATGATGAAGCAGCTCTTGATGCAGGAGAAAGCAAGAAAAGAAAGAAGGTGTCATTTTGATAAAGGTTCACCATTTGGATAGGTGAGAATTAGATCTCATGAGCCAAGGCTAATCCATTAGAATGAGCACTAGAATGGGTGAAAATAAAAAAATGATAAAATGCTTAATTTCAACATTTTATATTCTTTATAAAGAACCTGTTAGAATAACTGTTGTATGCCTATCTAATATGGTGATATAATACACACAAATATGTGTGTGTGTTGTGTGTATAAACATATACTATCAACAATATAATCTTCCTGTTTTTAAAACCGATGAAAGGCCAATACAATTTTAATAACCAGTTCAAAAATAGATGAAGAAAATCAGGAAACTCTTCATTAATGGAAATACCTTTGGAGTGATTGAAAGAAATATTTTTTTTTGTTTCATATTTTGTGTTTGTTTTCTCCAGTTTCATTGGGTGTTTTGTGTGTGTTTGTTTTTATTTTTGTTTTGTGACATATAACTCGAAATGCTGCCCAAACACGTTCAATTATGTTGAACAGAGGATATTTTCACCTCCCAATAATGGAATTGCCTCACATCAAGATGGGAAATGGGGAAACCCAAATTGCTTTGTATGATAAAGTGAGAAGAGTCTAAACCATTAAATAAGGACAGGGATCTGGGGGAGAGAGGAGGTGGGAGTCAGGGAGGTGGGGAATGGAAGGAGGACAGATAATAGCCCTCAGAGATACAGCAGTGCTAAACAAGTCAAGAGAAAACAAACACAAAGATATTTGTAAAATATTTGTGCGGAGATACACTATTCACTAATCACTCTCATTATCACTCCTAAGGTATCTTTAGAAAAGCAACAATTTTTCTTTAATAAACATTGGATCTTCTAGACAAACTGTAGGGAAGCAGGGGTCTGTATCTGAGTGGTTCTGAAACACTTCAATATTTTTACATTTCAACCACAAACATATTTGTCTGCCTTTATATTTTTTCATAAATATACATGTAGCATAAAATTTCCCATTATCACAATATTTCAGTGGCATTAATTATATTCAGAATGTTGTGCAACCATCACCACTATCTGTTTCCAAAGATTTTTATCACCCCAAACAGAAACTCTGCACACATTAAGCAATAATTCCTCAATCCCTTCCTCCACCATCTCCTAGTAACTTCTGATCTATTGCCAAAACAGTGTGATTTTGCTCCCCAGAAAATATTTGACAATGTCTTGAGACTCTGTTCATTGTCACAGTGAGGGAATAGGGAGATGCTACTGTTACCTTATTCCTGCAGGTACCAGTATGCTCCATCTAATAGGATGCTGCTTCTTGAGGTCAAACCTTGAACTCTAACATTCAATCAGAGCCTTCCAAAGATCCATCGTCATTCTCCCTATCAGCCCTAACAGAAAGAACATGACCCAGAGTCACCTCATAAAAGGGGATCAGTGGAAAAACTGCGTATACACTCTCTTATCCTACAGGCATACTGAATTTCCTAAATATTATCATCCCTAACTAGTAGATCACTGTGAGTGAGATTTAATCTGGAGCCTTCTGCCACGCCCACATGGATGGTCTGTGAGATGAGTAAGATTCTGTGCCCTGTTGAAAAAAGGACTGATGACCAAGAATCAGTTGATAATCCCTTCCAGCAAACCATTAAAATATTTTTGCATTATTCAAAGATTAGAACAGTAGAAATTATGTTATCCTTTTTAAAAATAAGTAGGCATTTATCTATAGTTATTGTTATATATCCATTTATCCATTTCACTGTAATCTATTTCAATTCCACTGAGGTTTGCCAAAAATCACCTTTCCTGGCTGGCCTCCTCTTTGTCATCCATCTCACTGAGTGCTTTGGCTTGTCCATTTCAGCCTCATCAAAGAAGGGAGACATCTTCAACTTCAGCTTGTCTATCAAGGAGTTGATAGAAATGGCTTTAGGCGTTCCTACTATAGTCAAAGTATCCTTGGAAAATTTTAAGGACAAACACTCAACTTCTCCTTAATAATTAGTAACCTGGAAAATCGCAATAAGGTCTTGTGTGTGGTCTAGGGACTTCAGTGAGCAAAGAATGCAATGCCACACACCACTCACATGCTGATTGAGCTAGATACAGGACCCTCATGCTTTAAAAAACAGCCTCTTGATGGCATAATTCTTCATTTGGACACAGAGCCCCAGCCCAAGCCCCAGCTGCAGGCCTACCCATTACATTACTTCTAGCCCTAGAATGCTTGGCTGCTAGTCTCCGCGTCTCATCCCCAGAGTAAGTTTACCTGGGCTGTGGAAGCTTCCCTCGTGTTGGGTGCTGATAGGAAAGCCAGAAAGAATAGGCTGTGCCAGTAGGAGCATCGTAAGCTTCAGGCTACAACGAAATCTAGAAAAGGCTTGTAGGTGGTTTTTTGTTTTTTGTTTTTTGTTTTTTTTTTGAGACAGAGTCTTGCTCTGTTGCCCAGGCTGGAGTGCAGTGGCCGGATCTCGGCTCACTGCAAGCTCCACCTCTTGGGTTCACGCCATTCTCCTACCTCAGCCTCCCGAGTAGCTGGGGCTACAGGCGCCCGCTACCATGCCCGGCTAATTTTTTGTATATATATTTTTTTTTAAGTAAAGACGGGGTTTCACCGTGTTAGCCAGGATGGTCTCGATCTCCTGACCTCGTGATCCACCCGCCTCGGCCTCCCAAAGTGCTGGGATTACAGGCATGATCCACCGTGCCTGGCCGGCTTGTAGTTTTAATAGCTGAGAAAGAGGATGCTAGGTATCTCAAGGCAGGAAAGCATATCCGTGGACAGAAAGGACTGTAGAATAGCCACATCAGAGGGAAGGGTCACTGTGCCTAGTTCAGTGAATGGCCTGAGACAACTGGAAGCAAGACCCCGTTAGTCCTGCCACAGTACACACAGGTTCCTTTTCAAAAGGAAAAAGGGAAGCAAAGAAAAGGAGGTGTTTTCAGTGGCTTTGTCCTCAGAACAAAGGCAAGAGGCAGGAAAGTCTGTTGTAAACAGACGAATCAGTACCAGCCCCTGTGCTAAGTCCAGGCCCAGAGGAAATTGGGGCTGATATTGTAGACTCAGGATCCCGCAGCTCAGGGGCACATGCAAGGCTCTGACCTGATTTTAGAAGAATCATAGAGGCTTAGGCAGAGATACCTACCATGCCTGAACAGACGCAAGGAAAAACTCCATCTCCAGGCAGAGATTTTAAATGAGAATTCCTGATTTGACATGGCTCCCTCCTATCCAGATGAAAGAAAAGTTCGGAAAAGTACAGCATCACACTACCATCAACGATCAGAATGCAGGTTCTGAGGGCTAGAGTAATCTCAGCAGGGACAAGGGCTTCTGAAACCATAAGATATGTTCCGTATGTAAATCCACCAGATGCAGTGATCAGCCCATCTGTCAGATTTACTCCCCTCCCACAATCTCCTGGTTTGCTTCTGCAGGAGCCAAGATCTCCAGCCTTGGACTGGAGAAGCTGAGTTACTCAGGCTACTTTTCCCACTCGGCCAGGTTTTGTTTTGGGAGGTATTTTGCAAGTAAGTCAGAAATTCAGTAAGGAAAATCTCTAGCATCAAGATTTTTTTTTTTTTTTTTCCCTAGAAAATATAGAGATGACTCTGGAAGTTAACAGTGGTTGACTATTGTTTTTCATAGTTTTAAAGTCATTGAGATTTGTGCTAATTTGTTATACAGCAAACAACTATTACACCAAACACCCAAACAATTAAAACAAATCAAAACAAAACAACAGCTCATCCTTCTTCATTCCACAACTGCTCTACATTTTGTATTTGTTAGTATAATGGGAGATGCTTACTCAATTTATAATTCTTAAATAGTACTTTTTGAGTGGGCTATGAGTCAGCCTTCATTCTGTTAAATTGTGTCCAGCATGAACCACATTTGACAGCTGATTTGATTTGGCTGTGTCATCCAAATCTCATCTTGAATTGTAGTTCCCATAATCCCCACATAACCTAGGAGGGACCTGATGGGAGGTAATTGAATCATGGGGTGGTTACCCTCATGCTGTTCTCATGATAGTGATAGTAAGTGTTCTTACAAGATCCGATGATTTTTTTTTTTTTTTTTTTTTTGAGATGGAGTCTCGCTCTGTCGCCCAGGCTGGAGTGCAGTGGCTGGATCTCGGCTCACTGCAAGCTCTGCCTCCCGGGTTCACGCCATTCTCCTGCCTCAGCCTCCCGAGTAGCTGAGACTACAGGCGCCCGCCACCTCGCCCGGCTAGCTTTTTGTATTTTTTAGTAGAGACGGGGTTTCACACTGTTAGCCAGGATGGTCTCGATCTCCTGACCTCGTGATCCGCCCGTCTCGGCCTCCCAAAGTGCTGGGATTACAGGCTTGAGCCACCGCGCCCGGCTGATCCAATGGTTTTATAAGGGGCTTTTCCCTCTTTGCTTGGCACTTCTCCTTGCTGCCACCATGTAAAGAAGAACGTGTTTGTTTCCCCTTCTACCATGATTGTAAGTTTTCTGAGACCTCCCCAGCCATGTTGAATTGTGAGTCAATTAAACTTCTTTCCTTTATAAATTACCCAGTCTCAGGTATGTCTTTATTTGCAGCATGAGAACAGACTAATACAGCACCAATGCCTCAAAGTATTGACAGATTATTAATAGTTTTATATAGTAACTGTGAAATTCTTAGTTTTTCTCATTTTGCTCAAATTTGTTTGAATAGATTATTGAAGGTTTTAGGCTTTTAAGATGAACAGATGGTTGGACAATGTGCTAGAAGATATTTGTCCCCGAGTAAAGGAAGAGTCATTCTTAAAGAACTTCAATTAATCCTGATATAACATTCATTTTTGTGTGTGTGTGTGTGTGTGTGTGTATGTGTGTGTGTGTGTGTTTAGTGATAACACTTGAGGCCTACTGTCAGCAAATTTCACATGCCCAATACATTATTATTAACTGCAGTCACCATGCTGTTCATTAAGTCTCTAGTACTTATTCGTCTTATAATTAAAGGATTGCAATATTTTACCAATATCTTCCCTTTTCCTGAAGCCCAGACCCTGGTAACTATCACTCTACTCTCTGTTGCTATGAGCTTAGCATTTTGGTTTTTAGATTCTACATAAAAGTGAGATCTTGCAGTATTTGTCTTCCTGTTTCTGGCGTATTTTCACTTAGCATAATGTCTTCAAGGTTCATGCTAAGTTTGCAAATAGTGAAACTTCTTCTTTTTAAGGCTGAATAATTATGTACTTTCATTGTATGTGTATACACACACATGTACACACACATTTATAGTGCTTACTTCGGCAGCACATGTACTAAAATTGGAAAAATACAGAGAAGATTAGCATGGCTCCTGAGCAAGAATGACACTAATTAGTGAAGCATTCCATATTTCTTTTTAAAAAATCTATTTAAAAAATTTTAAAGTATATGCAAAGCACATTTTCTTTATCCACCCATCTGTCGGCAGATAAGCACTTAGATTGTTCTCCTATCTTGGCCATTGTGAATAATGTTGCAATAAACATGGGAGTGCAGATATTTCCTCTAGATCCTGACTTTAATTTTTTTTGGAATATATACCCAGAAGTGAGATTACTGGATCATATGGTACTTCTATTTTAATTTTTTGAAAACTTCCGTACTGTTATTTTTTTTTTAATTTTTAATTTCAATAGGTTTTTGGGGAACAAAGGAGGGTTTTATTCTCTTCCTGGTACTGGCTGCCAGAATTATCACTTATAGAGAGGCAACGTGATGATTGTCAAACTATCACCCAATCGCCTGACATTCCTGGTAAGTGGTGGGGTGGGGAGCCCTCTTTTGCCCTGCTCATGCCTGACTACCTGTAACAGTTACATGGATAAGTTCTTCAGTGGTGATTTCTGAGACTTGGTGCACCCATCACCTGAGCAGTGTATGCTGTACCCAGCGTATAGTCTTTTAGCCCTCATACCCCTTCCCACTGTTTCCCCTAAGTCCCCAAAGTCCATTGTATCATTCTTATGCCTTTGTGTCCTTATAGCTTAGTTCCCACTTATGAGTGAGAACATAATATGTTTGGTTTTTCATCCCTGAGTTACTTCATTTAGAATAATGGTCTAAATTCAGTCCAGCTTGCTGCAAATGTCATTATTTTATTCCTTTTCATGGCTGAGTAGTATTCCATGGTGTGCGTGTGTGTGTGTGTGTGTGTGTGTGTGTGTGTGGCATTTTCTTTATCTACTCATTGATGGGCATTTGGGCTGGTTCTATGTTTTTGCAATTGCAAATTATGCTGCTATAAACATGCATGTGCCAGTACCTTTTTTGTATAATGACTTCTTTTCCACCTAGTAGTGGAATGGCTGGATCAACTGTTAACTCTACTTTTAGTTCTTTAAGGAATCTCCACACTGTTTTCCAGAGTGGTTGTACTAGTTTACATCCCTGCCAGCAATGTAAAAGTGTTCCCTTTTCACCACATCCATGCCAACATCTACTATTTTTTTTATTATGGCCACTCTTGCAGGAGTAACGTGGTATCACATTGTGGTTTTGATTTGCATTGCCCTGATAATTAGTATACGTTTTTTAAATAATGGCTATACCAATTTACATTCCCACCAACAGTATATTAATACAAATGTTTCCTTTTTTCCATATCCTTACCAACAGGGATCTTTTATCTTTTTGATGATAGCCATCTTAATAAGTGTGAGGTGATAACTCATTGTGTATTTTTGCATTTGCATTCTCATGATGATTAATGATATTGAGCATCTTTACATATGCCTGCTGGCCATTTGTATGTCTTCTTTTTTTTTACCCTGATACAGAGTCTCATGCTGTCACCCAGCTAAAGTGCAGTGGCATGATCTCAGCTCACTGCAACCTCTTCCTTGTGGTAGAGGTTCTCCTGTCTCAGCCTCTCGAGTAGCTGGGATAACAGGTTTGCACCACCATACCTGGCTAATTTTTGTATTTTTAGTAGAGATTAGGTTTTACCATGTTGGCAAGGCTGGTCTCAAACTCCTGGCCTCAAGGGATCTGCCTGCCTCAGCCTCCCAATGTGCTGGGATTACAGACATGAGCCATCATGCCCGGCCTGTATGTCTTCTTTTGAGAAAGGTCTATTTAAGTCCTTTGCCCATTTATAATCAGTTTGTTTTCCTGTTCTTGAGTTGTGTAAGTTCCTTATTGACTCCTTATTGGAATCATGGCTTACAAATATTTTCTTTTGTTCTGTAGGTAACATTTTCATTTTGTTAATTGCTACTTTTGCTATGCAGAAACTTTTTAGTTTGATGTTTTCCCACTTATTTAGTTTTGTTTGTGTTGTCTGATATTTTACTTTGGTATTTAAAATATTGCCAAAGACAACGTCAAGGAGCTTTTCTCCTGTGTTTTCTTCTAGGAGTTTTAAGGTTTTAGACCTTATGTTTAATTCTTTAATCCATTTTGGGTTGATATTTGTATACAGTGTAAGAGAAGCATCCAATTTTATTTTATTTTTGCATGTGGATTTCTAGTTTCCTCAACAATCATTTATTAAAAAGTTTATCCTTTCCCTGTTGTATATTCTTGATGCCTTTATAAAAAGTTAGCTGACTATATTTGCAGGATTTTATTTCTGGGCTATCTATTCTGTTTTGTTGGCCAAGGTGCCTGATTTCATGCCAGTACCATACTATTTTGATGACTACAACTTTGTAGCAGATTTTAAAAATAAGGTAGTGTGATGCCTCATGCTTTGTTCTTTTTGCTTAAGACTGATTTGGCTATTTGGAGTCTTGTGGTTTATAGGAATTCTAGGATTGTATTTTCTATTTCTGCGTATTTTCATCAGGTAAAAAAAAAAAAAAAAAAAAAAGCTTTTAATGGTTTACTGACTGAGGACAATCTACCCCTTCACAATCTAGAACCTGAAGACTGAATCATCTGAGAACAACAGAGATACTGTCCTTGCCATGTACACTCCAGCAAAAACTTCAGGACCTTGAACTTTGGGTTCATAATCTTACAACTGAGAAGGATTCCTCCATGCTCTTTGAACTGTATACCCATGGGAACCCTTCAGGTGAAGCTAACCAGGGAATTTTCTCCCCAGAAGAAGATGACAATATTGATATGAACAGCTTTTCCCAAAATCATGGATCAAGACTTCTACTATCATGAGACTCTTATCCTTGAATATTTTTTCCCTTGCTTATGCCTCTATGAACAATAGAAGTGAAAAGAGGGGCTGTTTTGTACACATACGGGGTATACATTTATTTGTGAATAATTTTGCAGCCACCCTTATATGTAGATAACCTTATATCTTGACAGATGAAAGATGAAGGTCCAATGTAGGTGAGAAACCTTAATGGTATCTACATTGTCACATAATTAGAAACAGAACATTGATTCACTCCTCCTAGCCCACATCATGGTTAAAGAGAACATTGCCAGGGGGCCTTCGCTCTTCTAGAAAGGCATCATTTGTTAGGTCCTTTTCTTTCATGGTTTGGAGTAAAAAAAAAAAAAAAAAAAGCAATGATTAGAAATGTATCCCTCATTATATACTCTATTGCAGACTCTACTGTAAAGGCTGTGGTTACACAACAGACTTTAAATTCTCTTTTGAAATAGAATTGCTATAGATTACATACTAGCTAAACAGAGATGTATCCGAGGAGCTGTGGCACTTGTGGCCTATGGAGAAATACATCAAATGTAGATTATAAAGATTCAGTTATAGATTAACAAAAAGACTGCTGAGTTAACTGAGTGGCCTCTTATCTAGTTCATTCTTTGATTTCTTTAATTTTAGGTGGTTTGGTTTATGGGGACCCTGGGTAAGAAGCATACACCAAACTCTTGGTATTATTCTCCTGATAGTCATAATAGTTTTCCTGGTAGACTGTATTCTCTGAAACGTTTTAAATGTTTGCATGTAGCCATCTCTAGAATGTCAAATGGTATCTCTTCAACTGGAATGACAAGAGCTGACAGACATGTGTGACTGTGGGCACACCATAAACTATGCATAATATGCTGAGACTGGAAACCCAAAATGGTGGTAAATGAAAGTGGCGTTAAGGCCTTAAGTTTTGGTCACATTCTCACCTAAGTGAGATCGTAACCAACAGTGGGGAATTTTTAAACAAAATGATGGGAGACTGTTGTTTTGTACTGAGCTCATGTACTAGGTCCTAACAGACCAGAGCAAATCAAAGTGGAGTCACTCACGCTAAATGTGGCATAATCAAGCTAAGACTTTAACGAAACAAATAGATCCTAGAACAGACCTGGTGTTTTTTCTCCCGCAAAGAGGACATTACAGCATAAAGAAGTACCCTCTACTTTAATCCTTCCAAAAACAAAAAAATGAAATAACCTGAAGTCCTTACTTCTACCTTACAAAACCCACTGTTTTGCTATTTTCCAATGAGTTTCAAGGCCAAATAAGTACATTTATGATAGTGATAGTAACATCAATGTCTGAAGTTTTGGTCAATCTCTCAAAATTGAGAAGATAACCAAAATGGCGGGAATTGTTAAATCAGGTTTAGCCTAAACCTGCCTCCTTACGTGTTTAAATTAGGCCTAAAGGTTTTTCTCTACATCATGAACTATAACAAGGAAAGTGTAACCAGACCCGTAGCCGACACTTGTGTCAATCACCAAGTTTTGGCCAGTCAAATGTAGCCAACTGTTCAAACTGTGTTCAAATAAGAAACATCAATCCATAACAAATCCAGATGTTTCTGTGCCTCACTTGCATTTTCTGTATATCACCTTCCTTCTACTTTCCATAAATCATCTACCACATGGCTGTGTGGAGTCTCAGAGCCTATTCTGGCCCAGGAGGCTGCCCAATTTGCAAATCCTTCAAAGTTCAATTAAACTCCTTTAAATTTAATTTGGCTGAAGTTTTTCTTTTAACACCCCAAAATATTTCAATGGAAATAATTTAAATAATCTTTTAGAGACATAAAAACTATGTTATTGGGAAGACTTAACCAAACAAGACATCACTCAAAAAGGGACACAAGTTTAGGTTTTTCAACCTTTTCATCTCTATTGAGAGTGGTTTAGAATAATGAAGTGAAAGGGCTTGAAAAAAATAAAAACCTTATCAGTGCTATATTTTTTTCTTTGTAGGT
This sequence comes from Theropithecus gelada, assembly GCF_003255815.1. Taxonomy (NCBI): domain Eukaryota; kingdom Metazoa; phylum Chordata; class Mammalia; order Primates; family Cercopithecidae; genus Theropithecus; species Theropithecus gelada. Next base: position 38,743,103 of record NC_037683.1, on the reverse strand, counting down.
TTCAAATTTCTGCTCTCAGGTATGGAGAAATTATATTGTTAAGTGCTAACATTTTCATTAGGAAAGCAGAAGTAAGGCCACATAACTTTTTCCCTTAGGGCCATTTGTATATACGCTAATGGGTGCATTTAGGAACAGAGTAATCATTGATTAAAAAAAATAGCTGGTATTGATCTATGCTATAAATGTTCTCAAAGTTCATTTAAATAATCCATTGCGTATTCTGGTTTATTCACATTTAGGGAATTCTATTTTAAATGGAACATTGGCCAATCATCTGATTTGATGCAGTTGCTTGTACCTCCCCAGAGAGGACATGGAACAACTGTCCTTTAGTCAAGGTACAGATTTTTCCCTGTAGTTTTGACACCCTCTGCAATAGCTCATGGGCTGGACCTACTGGCAATCAGCTTTTGATAAAAATGAGACTCATACAACCCCAAATACTTGGCTTCCACGACTACTACCTGTTTGCTTTGAACATGACAACTGAACAGGCCCTAATGCCTTCCCTTTAACATTAAAGCCATATAGTCTGAACGTGGTTTTTTTTTTTTTTTTTTTTTTTAACTTTCATAATAACTTCAGGGGTACAAGTACAGGTTTGTAACATAGGTAAACTTGTTGTCTAGATTATATTTCATCACCCAGATAGTAAGCCCACTACTCATTAGTTGTTTTTCTAGATTCTCTCCCTCCTCCCACCATCCACCCTCCAAAAGGCCCCAGCATGTGTTGTTCCCCTCTATGTGTCCATGTGTTCTCCCATAACAATCTGCTTTACATCCCACTCCCACAGAGTTCTGTTTTAAGATCTCTGGGAATCTCTTCTTTTTAAATATATGTGCTATCTACAAACCTTTTTCACATGCAATGTCTCATTTATTTTATTTAAAAAGATCTTGCTGTCTGGGAGGTATCATGAATAGCTTACCGATCATCATGCCTCAGCTTACAGATATCTAGTTCCATGCCTGAAGACACAAAGCTAGTTGTTTTACAATTGGAAGACAAATCTGACTCAAAGCTTAATGAGTGTGTGTGTGCACATATGTGTGCATTTGTTTCCTGCTATAGCCAAGATTCTTGACCCTTTTATGTTGGCAGCACTCCTTGAACACTGGAGCATTACTTCCCATTCTTAATGGAATTTAAAAAAGAACCCAAAGAAACACTAAAACATGTCAGCATAATTGCCAAGAGATAACAACCACAGTAAAACAGTGTTTCACATTATCTTTAAAAGCATCTCTATTTACTTACTACTCATTCTGCGGCCTTTTAGCACCATATTGCATTTGAGCAGAACTGTTAACTGCCCTTATATATTCACAAGGCAGTGTTCTTGCCTGCTCTTAAAACAACAACAACAAAAACAGTTTTGCAACAGGCTTGTTAGTGTTTTAGCACACTAACAACTCTTAATACCAGCAAATTGTACCCTCCACCTCCACTCTGTGCCTGATATTTCCAACACACACACACACACACCCAAAATTTATTGCCATCTCCATTTATTTTTTAAATTGATAAAAATTTGATAGTTCACCTTTAAGAGGACTATTGTACAACAGGGGAGCAGGAACACTGGTTTAAAACCTCTATGGTAGGACAGGGTTCAATTAAATATCTTGTCAAAAAGCAATCTGGAAATTAAGGCATTTGATCTTGCTCATTAAATAGATAAATTCTGATGGTAGGTTTAATGTAATGCCTATACAGCTAAGATGTTCTGAGAGAATGAAATCAGTGATTTACTAAATCACTTCTTCCTTGGCTGTGAAAATGCTTTTTCTGCATATTTTTTTCTTCAGCTCAGGCCTGCAATGGATTTGTACTTTAGGAGAAAGTACCCTTTTTAAATAATATTTCTTCCAAAACTATCTTCATGACCAGCATTTCAGGGACTAGAAATAGTTTCATAAGTTGATTCTTATTATACTCTCCAGTGCTAAATAAAGGGAAAGCCACAAATGGAACTTTACTGAAAATGCTATGTAACAATAATAGCATTAGTTATGTTGCATGATATGTGCCAGACACTGTTTTAAGTTATTTGCATATATTAACTCAAAACAATTCGTGAAGTCAATGTATTTATTGTGTCCCTTTCCAGATGGGAAAACTAAGGTATAGAGGAAATGTGCAGTTGACTAAATAGCAGTGCCACCGAGTTTGAATCCAGACATTAGGAATCTAAGGCCTTGATATTTAGACTTTACGTAAAAACAATTCAAAAGGGCGGCTGGGTGCAGTGGCTCACGCCCATAATTCCAGCACTTTGGGAGGCCAAGGTGGGGTGGATCACTTGAGACCAGCAGTTCAAAACTAGCCTGGCCAACATGGTGAAACTCAGTCTCTACTAAAACTACAAAAATTAGCTGGGTGTGGTGGTACATGTCTGTAATCCCAGCTATTTGGGAGGTTGAGGCAGGATAATCATTTGAACCAGGGAGGCAGAGGATACAGTGAGTTGAGATCATACCATTGTACTCTAGCCTGGGCAACAGAGCAAGACTTGGTCACAAACAAAACAAAACAAAACAAAAATTCAAAAGAGCAAAGAGAGAGACAGATGAAAAAAAAATTTAAGAAATGAAAGTTTGTCATCTAAGCTATAGGATGATTCTATTTTGTTCTCACTGATACTAGCCTTGATTCTATTCCCCTTTCATTATGAGGAACTGACCCAGAAAATTCATAATTTGCGAGTGTGTGTTTGTAGACTTTTGATACAGAAGTGAAAACATGTCAGTGACAGCTCAAATATTCTTTGAAGATTCAAAGTGAAAATTCAAGCACCAAAGCATCTTTTGCTTCATTCTCACCCACAACACCATGGGGAGGACCCAGGGCTATTTTTTCAAAGGTGAATCATAATGTCTACCTACTCAAGAATATTTACCTTCCTACTCAGCTTGTAGTAGGAGGCTGGTTCCTGATTGGAAAAAGCAGATATCACTGTTTTATAGTCCATTTTAAAGTCAAAGAGGACTTACACAATGCCAAATGTGTGCTACTATAATAAATCTGCCATTTATTTCTGGAAGCACTGAAATTTAAGCTCATTACTGACATGTACCAGAGCTTGATTAGCTACCTTAGATGAGCTTTTGCACTGAAGTTTTTATTCTGTAATTACTTAGAAAATAGCTTTCACACTTATGCCAATATACTAAGTTCTATGTCAGCTGTTAAATTTCAGCCAGCAGTGTGGGAGGTAACACTAGCTGTAATCTTAATGGCTGTTGAAAGTTAATGTTTAATAACTTTGAAAATAGAAATTAAACTTGAAAAGTCTATGCAGATACCTGGAATGTGGATGGGTTCTCAAGCTTCAAGTGAAGAAAAATATTGACAATTATTCAGTGAATTTATAATGATGGAAAGGGAAATCATTCATTTGAGTCAAGTATCATCCCTGATGAGTGATCATCTCCTTCATGAATAGTCATAAAATAACTATCTATATTGATCAAGTATAGCAAAATATTTCAGAAGTTTGCACCTCATCATTGTGAATTTTGTGGACAGTGTTATAATTTATATAACCCCAAATAATCTTTGGTTCAGTAGACAACGAAGACCTTCTTTAATATTGATGCAATTTATGACTTGACTCTATACTTTACAATTGTTCCCATGTTAATTAGAAGGAAGATAACTGAATTACATTTTTAAAAATTTACTGTACTTGATCATCCTAAGTTTTCCATTGGGACCCTTGTTTCAGTAGCCTATATATTGGGCTGCTTTTAAAATGTCACATTATCTTCATGAAAAGTAATGGCTGCTTTTTCACAGAAGTCATTTTTCATAATTAAATCTCTTAGTTATTACAGTGTTTCTCCCCAAATGCCAAAATAAATGAGAATATATTTTTATTTCATAGTTCTTATTAAAAGCTCATTTTCTTGGATAAATAATCAGCGCTTAAGTCATTGGGTCAGTAGACAGTTGTTGTGGATTTAGAATATTTAATTCAAAAGATTGGTTAATATGAACTCATGCATTGAAATATAGCAGTTCTCTTAAGAATTGTTACAAGATCTAAATAAACATTATTTTCTTTGAAAAGGCTAGTACTTCTGAAAATACTCAGAAAATAATTTATAAAATATGCATCTTGAGCAACGTGTAAATGGCAAAAAAAAGGTTCACATTTGCCATGTTACTAGACGGATTAAATTGTTGTGTTATCCAGTATCCATGATACTGTTGTATCATGCCACTTGTTTTATACTAAAAACATTCTAAAAGAGTATTTAAAATACTCTGAAGGAAAAAAAGGTTTCTGCACATAAAGATGTTTATTGAAGGATACCTGGTTGCCACTTCTTCACTGTCATTTAATTACATATGCCAAGAGGGTGCAAGTTAAGCTTATTAAGGAAATATTTAAAATGGAATATTGTATGACCAATAAAATAGACACATATTGAGGTGATATTGAAATACAAAATAGACTGAAAAAGAAATACTTAAAATGACATTAAAATTATATTTACACTAAAATAATTTTTAAAGTTATGTATTCATATGAACACTAAGAGAACACCACCAAATGAAAGCTTTTGAAAAGACAGGTAAGTTTTATCACCTTTCTTGATGAAGAATTTCATTACTGCTATTGCAGTTCTCATTACATCCCATAATATAAAGAAAATATACGGAAATAATAGAAATCTTTAAATTATTCTCTCTCCTCTTTATTATTTGTTGCCCTGGTGGCATGTTAGAGTAATGAACAAAGAGATAAGAAGGAACATCTTATTGAAATTATCAAGTTACAAATACATGTATATAGAAACATTTATCTAGAGACATATAGACAGATACAAAGCTAGATAGATGAGAGAGAGAGAGAGAGAGAGAGAGAGAGAGAGAGAGAGAGATAGTGCTGGGAAATGCAATGCAAATCTTCCCAAATACCCCTTAACTCTAATTTTCTTGTCCACTGAATGCTATCAGGAAAATATTAAAATAATTTAGAGAAAAATTTTTAAAAATAACTTATTGTTTTTTAATTTTTAATTTCTATGGGTACGTAGTAGGTGTATATATTTATGGGATATATAAAATAGTTTGATATGGCACACACTGTGTAATAATTACATCAGGGTAAATAAAGTATCCATCATCTCAAGCATTTATCCTTTCTTTGTGTTAAAAACAATCTAATTATACTCTTTTAGTTATTTTTAAATGTACCATAAATTATTGTTGACTGTTCTCACTCTGTTGTGCTATCAAATACTAGATATTATTCATTCTATCTAACTATATTTTTTTGTACCCATTAAGCATCCCCACTTCCCTACCCCTTGCCACTACCCTTCCTGGCCTCTGGTAGCCTTCATTCTACTCTCCATCTTCGTAAGTTCAATTCTTTAATTTTCAACTCCCACAAATAAGGAGATCATGCAAAGTTTGTCTTCAGTTCCATCCATGTTGTTATAAGTGAGAGAATCTCATTTTCTTATGACATTGTGTGTCTGTACCATATTTTCTTTACCCATTTGTCTGTTGATGGACATATAGCTTGCTTCCTAATCTTGTTTATTGTGAATAGTGTTGCAATAAACATGCAAGGCAGCTATCTCTCTCTTTGATACACTGACTTCCTTCCTTTTTGGTATATAGTTAGCAGTGGGGTTGCTGGATTACATGGTAGCTCTATTTTTAGTTTTCTAGGGAACTTCTAAACTGTTCTCTATAGTGGTTGTACTAACTTACATTCCCACCCACCGTGTAGACAGGCTCCCTTTTCTCCACATTCTCTTCAGCATTTATTATTGCTTGCCATTTGGATAAAAGCCATTTTAACTGGGGTGAGATATCACATTGTAGATTTGATTTGCATTCCTCTGATGGTCAATGATGTTAAGTACCTTTTCATATACCTGTTTACTATTTGTATGTCTTTTTTTTCCCAGAAGTATCTATTCAGATCTTTAGACAGTTTTTCAAGGAGATTATCAGTTTTTTTCCTATAGAGTAGTTTGAGCTCTTTATCTAATCTGGTTATAGATCCCTTGTTAGAAGAGTGGGTTGCAAATATTTTCTCCCATTCTCTGGGTTGTTTCTTCAGTTTATTTATTGTTTCTTTTGCTATGCAGAGCTTTTAAACTTGATGTGATCCCATTTGTCAATTTTTGCTTTGGTTGTCTATGCTTGTGAGATATTACTCAACAAATCTTTGCCCAGTTCAGTGTTCTAGAGCTTCCCTAATGTTTTCTCATAGTAGTTTTATAGTTTGAGGTCCTACATTTAAATCTTTCATTCATTCTTAGTTGACTTTTGCATATGGTGAGACATAGGGGTTAGTTTCATTCTGCTGCCTTATGGATATCTAATTTTCTCAGCAACATTTATTGAAGACACTGTCCATTTCTCAATATATGTCTTGACATCTTTGTTGAAAATTAGTTCACAATAAATGCATAGATTAGTTTCTGGGTTCTGTATTCTGTTTCTTTGGCCTATGTGTCTATTTTTATGCCAGTATCATGCTATTTTTGTTACTATAGCTCTGTAGTATATTGTGAAGTCAGGTAATATGATTCCTCCAGTTTTGTTCAGGATAGCTTTGGCTTTCTGTGTCTTTTGTAGTTCCATATAAATTTTGTATTGTTTTCTTCTATTTCTATGAAGAACGTCATTGGTATTCATTGGTATTTTATTAGAGATTGCATTGAATCTGAAGATTTCTTTCAGTAGAATGGACATTTTAACAATATTGATTCTTCCAATCCATAAACATGGAATCTTTCCATTTTTTGTGTCCTTTTGAATTTCTCATATCAGTGTTTTATAATTTTTATTCTGGAGCTCTTTCAATTCTACAAAGTAGATTTCTTTTGCAGACTGTTTGCTGTTGGTATACAGAAATGTAACTGATTTTTTATTTTGTAAACTTATTGAATTTGTTCATTAGTTTGAATATTTTTTGGTGGAGTCTTTAGGGTTATCCAAACATAAGATTATGTACTCTGCAAAGAAGGCTAAGTTGACTTTTTTCTTTCTAATTTGGATGCCCTTCATTTAATTCACTTGTCTGATTGCTCTACCTAAGACTTTCAGGACTCCGTCGAGTAATAGTTGTTAAGGTGGTTATCCTTATTGTGTTCCAGATATTAAAGAATCACTTCTTCCCATTTCAGTATGATACTAGCTGTGGGACTGTCATATATGGCTTTTATTGTGTTGATGTATGTTCCTTCTACACCTATTTGTTGAGGGTTTTTATAAACAGATGGATTTTATCAAATGGTTTTTCAGCACTTCATTTCATTGAAGTAATCATATCGTTTTTGTTCTTCATTTTCTTGATATGGTATACCAGATTGATTGAACTGCATATGTTGAACCATCCTTTCATCTTTGGCATGAATCCCAATTGGTAACAATGAATAATTTTTTAAAAATGTGTTGCTGAATTTGGTTTGCTATTATTTTGTTGAGGATTTTTGCATCGTGAATATTGGCCTATTGTTTTCACTTTTTGATGTGTCTTTGTGTGGTTTTGGTATCAGAGTAATACTGGCCTCATAGAATAAGTTTGGAAGTATTCTCTCCTCTTTTTTTTTTTTTTTCTTTTTATGGAATAGTTTATGTAGGATTGGTGTTAATTCTTCTTTAAATGTTTTGTAGAATTCAGCATTGAAGCCTTCAGGTCCTGTGTTTTTGCAGGGGGAGAGTTTTATTATGACTTCAATCTCATTACTTGTTATTGGTCTGTATAGGTTTTGGATTTCTTCACGGTTCAATGTTGGTAGGCTTCACGTGTCTAGGAATTTTTTCTAGGTTTTCTAATTTACTGGCAAATAGTTCCTCATAGTGGCCTCTAATGATCCTTTGAATTTCTGCACTATCAGTTATAATGTCTCATTTTTCATTAATGATTTTATTTCTTTGACTCTTCTCTCTTTTTCTCTTAATCTGGCTTAAGGTTTGTCAATTTTGTCTATCTCTTCAAAAACCCCAATTTTTGTTTCATTTATCTTTTGTATTGTTTTATTTCAATTTTATTTATTTCTGCTCCGATATTTATTATTTATTTTCTTCTACTAATGTGGGGTTTGGTTTGCTCTTGCTTTTCTAGCTCTTTAAGGTGCATTGTTAGGTTGCTTATTAGAAGTTTTTCTACTTTTCTGAGGTGGGTATATTTAGCTATAGTAATTCCTCTGAGTACTGCTTTTGCTGTATCCCATAGTTTTTGGTATGTTTTGTTTCCATTACCAGGCAGAAGCCTGAATGGTCTGTCCAGTACTAGAAATTCCAGCAGCTATCTTAGTGGAATTTATGTGTCTCTTAAGATCTAACACGCTTTATCTTTCTCTTTAGCTCTAATATGCTTTGTATATTGGGTGCTCCAGTGTTTGGTGCATATGTATTTAAATTGTTATATCCTCTTGCTGAATTGACCCCCTTATTATATAATGATGTTCTGTGTCATTTTTTATAGTTTTTGTCTTGAAATCTGTTTTCTGATATAAGTATAGTGATTCCTTCTTTTCTGGTTTCCATTGACATGGAATATTTTTTCCATCCCTTAATTTTCAGTCTCTATGTGTCTTTACAGGTAAAATGTGTTTCTTGTAGGCAACAGATCATTTAGTTATTTTTTTTTTAATTCATTCAGTCATGCTATGTCTTTTGAGGACAGTTTAGTCCATTTATATTCAGTATTACTATTCATGAGTAAGAATTTACTCTTGCCATTTTGCTATTTGTTTTGTGGTCTTTTTCTTCTTTTCTTTTTTCATGTTTTCCTTTTGGTGAATAATATTTTCTCTGGTGGTATGTTCTAATTGCTTGCTTTTTGTTTTTGTGAATCTATTCTGTTTTTAAAATTGATGTTACCATGAGGCTTGCAAATAATATAACCCCTTATTTTAAATTGATGCCAACTTAACACTGATTGCAGAAACAAATGCTACAACAAAGAGAAAACTAATAAAAACTATACACTTTAACTCTGTTCTTCCACTTATTAACTTTTTCTTGTTTCTATTTATATCGTATTGCACTGTCTATGTCAGTTCAGCTTTTAGTCTTTCTACTCAATATATGAGTAGTTTCCCACCACAATCACAGTGCTATAGTATCCTATGTTTTCCTGTGTACTTACTATAACCAGTAAGTTTTTAACCTTCAGATTATTTCTTACTGCTCATTAACATCCTTCTGTTTCAGACTGACAAACTCCCTTTAGTATTTCATGTAGAACAGATATGGTGTTGACAAAATCTCTCGGATTTTGTTTGTCTGGTCTTTATTTCTCCTTCATGTTTGAAGGATATTTCTCCTAGATATACTATGATAAGATAAAACAGTTTTATTCTTCGGCGCTTTAAATATGTCATGTCACTCTCTCTTGGTCTGTAAAGTTTCCACTGAAAAGTCTGCTGTCAGACATATTGGAGCTTCATCATGTATTACTTGTTTCTTTTTTCTTGCTGCTTTTAGTATTCTCTCTTTATCCTTGACCCTTGGGAGTTTGATAAATATATTTCTTGAGGTAGTTTTATTTGGGTTAAATCTTTTTGGTGTTCTATAACCTTCTTGTATTTGAGTATTGATATATTTCTCTAGGTTTGGGAAGTTCTCTGTTATCACTTTGAATAAGTTTTCTACCCTTATCTTTCTCTGTATCTCCTCCTTAAGGCTGATAACTTCTAGATTTGCCTGTTTGAGACTATTTTCTAGGCCTTGTAGGCATCCTTCCTTATTTTTTACGCTTCTTGCTTTTGTCTTCACTGACTGTATTTTCACAAGACCTATCTTTAAGCTCACTGAATCTTTACTCTTCCTGACCAATTCTGCTGCTAAGAGATTGATACATTTTTCAGTATGTCAATTGCACTTTTCAACTTCAGAAGTTTTGCTTGATTTCTTAAAGTTATTTCAATCTCTTTGTTAAATTTATCTGATAGGATTCTGAATTCCTTCTCTTGTTATTTTGAATTTCATCATGGTTCTTCAAAACAGCTATTTTGAATTCTGTTTTTGTAAGGTCACATATCTGTCTCTCCAGGGCCCTGGTCCCTGGTGACTTATTTAGTTCATTTAATGAGGTCATTTTCCCTGGATGGTCTTGATGCTTATACATATGTGTTCATCATTCTTTTGGCATTGAAGAATTAGGTAATTATTGTAGCCTTACAGTCTGGGATCATTTGTACCCATGCTTTTTGGGAAGACTTTCCAGATATTTGAAGGGACTTGGGTGTTGCAATCTATCAGTTTTTATTTTAGATTCCTGATGTATATGTGCAAGATTGTTACATGGGTATATTGTGTGATGCTCGGGTTTCAGATATGGATCCTGTTGTCCCCCAGGTAGTGAGCAAGATACTCAATAGGTAGTTTTTCAGCCCATGCCTACCTTCCCCTCTCCCTATCTTGTAGCCCCCAGTGTCTATTTCCCCTTCTTCATGTCCATATGTACTCAATATATAGCTCCCACTTACAAGTGTGAACGTGCAGTATTTGGTTTTCTGTTTCTGTGTTAATTTTGCTTAGGATCATGGCCTTCACCTGCATTAATAATGCTTCAAAGGATATGATTTTATTCTTTCTCAGGGCTGCATAGTATTATAAGGTGTATATGTACAGCATTTTGTTTATCCTGTTCACCATCGATGGTCACCTACGTTGATTCCATGTCTTTATTATTGTGAGTAGTGCAGCCATGAACATATGAATGTATATATCTTTTTTGTGGAGCAATTTATTCTTTTTTGGGTATGTAATAACCAATAATGGAATTGGTGCATCAAATAATTGTCTTTTATGCTTTTTGAGATCTCTCCACATTCCTTTCCACAGTGGCTGGACTAATCTACATCCCCATCAACAGTTTAAAAGCATCTCCTTTTCTCTACAGCCTCCCAGCATTTTCTTTCTCTAATTCACCATTGTTGAGTATGTAGGTTGATTCCATGTCTTTGTTGTTGTGAATAGTGCAGCAATAAATATATTAATGTATGTGTCTTTTTGTGGAACAATTTGTTTTCCTTTGGGTATGTAACCAATAATGGGATTGCTGCATCAAATGATAATTGTCTTTTGTGCTTTTTGAGATCTCTCCACATTGCTTTCCACAATTGCTGAACTAATTTTCATTCCCATCAACAGTTTAAAGGTATCCCCTTTTCTTCACAGCCTCACCAGCATCTGTTACTTTTTGCATAGAGAAAACATTTGAAAAACATCCCAATGTCTTACATAATGTTTCAGAAGACTTCTTTCATAAATCTAGAGATTTGGAGACAATATGTTTTATCTCCTCTCATCAGTCTTGTGACTATTAAGTCAGGTCTCATTACTAGTTGAGCAAAGGTATGCTAATTTAAACAGTGATTAACAAAATATAAAGTTTATAAAAAGTTAGAAATAATCTCCAAGTGCCCACCCCAGAATAAACCTATAATATACTATAGAATAGTGTTGAGAACTTTTGTTGCCAGGATACAATGGCATGGCTTTGATTTAAAGCTCTCAGCTCTGGCAAAAATTAAATTTAAGTTCATTAAACTAAGCACAGTGTGGTGAATACAGATCAGCTCATTACTGAGCATCAACTCAATCATTGATCAGAGCTCTTTGAAAGGCCCATCATTATAACATAAAATGTCATTTTATTACCAGAGAGTAACTGCCTGATTAAAATCTTAAATGGATGGGTATCATTGAGAAGCCATATTGAAAGTATCTTCCAGCTGATTATTAAAGTAAAGTCTGCACTAAAGGGAAATATTAGTGAAAATAACTAATTTTCTCACCTTAATATCTATCATTTGTGTCCTCTCCTTTCCATTTCTACTGGCGTAAACTTAATCCAATACCTCATTTTCACTCTTTGATTATTGCAATAGCTTTCTTAAAATCTGGCCTTATTGCTTTTACATCCCAACTCCCTTCAAGTACATGCTAAGTAAACTGTTACAGAAGCATTTTGAAAGTCTATTTTTAAAAATATGTCAAATATTTGCTTAAAACCTTTTGATAGATGTATAATGACAAATAAAATTCACCAAAATAGAACATTCAAGGCTCCCTTTAATCTGAATACTATTTATTTTTCTATTTTTAATTCTGTAGACTTTTGCTAGAAAATAATCAGGTATACCTATAATGGACTACTTACTTTTCATGTTATTGCCTTTTCTATTCATTAGTCACATACTTTCCACTGCTTAAAATATTCTTCTTTTTCGTTGCTAAATGTTGACATCTTAGCCATCTTTTGGACATGTGTTTGCCTGTTAAAACATGTCCTTTTTTCTCTCTAGAATTTGTCATTTTCTGTATTTTTCCCAGAGCATTTTGCTTTCGTCTTTGCTATCACAATTGTTACACTGTAGCTTTCTGATAGTTTAGAAATAAGCCTATATATTACATAATGTCATGTTTTTGTTTTATTTACCAGATTGTAACTGATGGAAGACAATGTCCATGTGCTATTCATTTCATATCTTCTCAAACTCCTTGAAGGATTCCTAACAGTAGTAAAACTGTAATATCAGTTTATTCAGTAAGGTAGAGAATTACTATTTTGAAATAGTATTTTGAGTCACCTTAGTGCCATTAAGATCTTTGTAATTAACTACCATTGTGTTGGTTACAAAGCTATACATGGTTATAATCCCGTGAGCACAGTAATAATCCAGGCTTGAATTCAAATTTCAGTTTTATTTTATACTGCTTACAGGATTTATGGTAACTTACTAATCTGTTGAAAATTTTTTATCTTTCAAGTGGAATACAAATATTCTAGTTGTATGGATTCAACAAGATGTTACATGTAACGTGTTTACAACATCAAAGCCAGTTAAAAGCTAATTATCCTCTTTCACTTTCCTTCCCCTTTTCACTTTTACACAGAGAAGAGTGATATTTCATGGCAAAGCTAAAGTTGCCAAAACTCCCCTTGGATTGTGAAGTTCATTGTTTTGTAGCTCGCGGACATTACTGTGAGTCACAGTGTGCTCACAGCTTCATGATAGAACCAGCAATGTGTCTCACGAAATAAAGAAGATGTTAGATTATTTCTAGTGAATGCCTTTCTAAGTTTACTAAAGACTGGGTCCTGTCTTTGTTGATATCAATCATAGAATCATTTTATGCACTGCCTAAACTAAACTCTTGTTAAATTTCTTTTATAGTGTCATATGATTTGAGAGAATGAAACAACAAAATGATTAGGGGGTAGTTAAAATCAGAATTAAATCCTTATTCTACCTCTCTGAACCCTTCCATCACCATGGGGCTGCCAAAATTTCATAGTTCTAAGAATAAGCTATTATCCCTATGGTTATGGGAAAACAGTTCTTAGCAGAAAGCAAATGGATAGAATGCAGAATATGTCTAAACAATTTAAAAATAAGTCTTTAAAAATTTCTTTTTTGAGGGAGTTAAATATAGACTGTAACTTAGTAGGTAAGGGAGTTGATATTCAAGGGGAGGTAGAAAAGGATTCAACTATGGGGATAAATGAAATTGCCAAGAGCAAGAGAGAAGGATGGCTGATTCAGTCAGTGGGGGAACACATAACAACTACTTCTATCCAGAGGCCCTAATGATTCAAGGTTATGTGAAGTGACAACTCTTTGGGGATTTGGAGATTGAGTTCCCTGCCATTGGACAATTAAGAAAAATCCCCTTTTCCCATCCACTTAGTCCTCTATCTTAAAACTAAGTAATCCCTGGCAGCTCACTTCCAATGGCAAGATTCAGTCATGAGGTCTTGTACTGAGATTTCTAAAGCAAAAGCTATTACCTTTTCTCTAGCAGACCAGAGGCAACCTTCTATTTGAAGCTTACAATGGCTGCTAAAGGATGTGCATTTATAAGAACTGCATGCATTGTTGAACAAACATTTGTTAAATATTGTTAATATTATCCACATGATATGTACAACAAGAAATATTAGCCTGCTTAAGTTATTTCAAGTTTAATGTAATACTTAGCTAAGTTTGATTAATGTATGAACTTCTGTGATATATGCCTGATGGCATCAACTTAGAACTTCCAAGACCCATAATGGATTTGAGGGCAACTTTATAGTGCTTTCTTAAGAATTAATAATTAAAGATTCACAGGGAGCATTAATTATTGTATCTGAGAATAATGAGATTATTTGCTTTAACTATAAAACATAAATACATAATAAGTATAAAATATTGAATTGTTGATGTGATTTTTCTCTTTTGAATTTTGTAGCACCTTATCTTTGCCTTATTTATATTATTCATGTCTTGGCGGTTAGGGTAGACATAACATCATGACACGTATAACAAGAAAAAATGTAGAAAGAACTATGGAGTTTTAGGTATTTCTCATTCTATCCTGTGTAGATTAATAAGGGCCAGGTCTATGGTTTTATTCAAAAGTTTGAAGAAGGTTAAAAGAATAAAAAAGGAGGAGGAGGAATCAGTGTCCGTGGTATCAGCTGGAAAACCCATTATTTTGCAAAAGTTTGAAAAAGGTTAAGAGAAGAAAAAGGAGAAGGAATCAATGTCTGTGGCATCAGCTGGAAAACCCATTATTTTGCATTTCTAAGGAAAAAATAGGAGGGCAAAGACAAGTCTTGTTCTTTTGATAAGTTAAGGTAATATCTAGAACAGAGATATTATGTTGTTTCTACCCCAAATTTAGTTGTCTAGAATGTGTTCCTTTCTACACTAACCAAAAGAGGATGGGCTATACACAGCTGGGTCTGGTTGAATTTGGCATTTCCAAAAGATTATCTTGATATAAGAGGAGCAGAGATGGAAACAAGAATTTGCTGAGAGTATGGCTGGACTATCTTGGAAAAGTGATGGAAGGTGGTGCCACCAGTGAGGTACCAGGTAGTGACTTCATAGGAAGAACTGTAAAGAACCCCTGAAGAAAATAGAAGGCACAGCCAGAACCCAGATGATTCTATGAGCCCAACAGTCAACCATGGATAACTACTGGTTTCTGACCAAAGTTTAATATACCCAATTACATGGTATATGCTGTAGACTCAGAGATGAAAGCAAAGTGGATCAGTAACATCATCCTAAAAGCATGAGGAAAATACAGTGCCTAAGCCTAATGCCATGAAGCCTTAAAAGCCATACTCCTGAATATGTGAGCCTGATATCATATGAAGAAAGAGTGCTGGAATGCAAAAGGCTGTTTTTCAGACAAGAGTAAACATTACTTCAAAAGGCTGCTTGTACCATAGGTTTGTTCTCAGCTTTAATTGTCATAGAAAAGTTACTGATTTTTTATCACAACGAATTACATTTTTTTCATGCCTGGTATTTATTCTGAGTTAAATCTGTGATCCCAATGAACATGAGTAAAACATGTGGATATTTTAATAAAACTAAGTTCCACTGGAAGGGCATATGACACACTAGATACTGTTTTTGCTTTAACTTTTTAATATAAAAGCTTTTATTTTTAGTGTTCCTATGAAAGTATTTTAATACCTTTATGCAGTATTCTTGCAACAAATCTACATAACTGCATATTAACTGAACTAAAGTAATGGGTACTTCCATAGAAAAATAAAAGTAGATAAAATGGGTAAGTAATCAACCAACAGGCAATAAAAATAGATAAATATATTAAACTTTATATAATTTATTATTTAAAAAAGAAATTCAATTTAAAATTAATTGCTAAATTACAATATGCAATATTGTAAGCATAAAAAAAAATTCAGTCTCCTATCAAAAAATATGGTATAAACTCATACAGCATTTCTAAAGAGCAATTTTGGAATACATCTCAAAAGCATTTTAAAAGTTCTTATACTTTCATTTAGAAAGTGCACTTTTAACAATGTATTCTTAGAAAGTAATAGAGATTTAGTAAATAATGGTCATTTTAATGTTACTTTTACATAGCAATATAATTATCTGATAGAAGGAGTCAGGTATATTGATAGTTCATATTTCTACACAAAATTATTCAGCAATTCAAATCCTGTTTAAGAAAAATACAGTGTTTGGAAAGTGATATATGACAGTAGGTTAAAAAAACTATGTGTTGCATGGTATTTTGTGCACTTAAATGAGATCAAAATTATAGAGTTGCAAAACAAAATGTGGAAGGGGTAAAGGGCCTAAATTGTTGTAAGATACCTGTGTTAGATGGTAAGTAGTAAAAGTACTAATTCAAGGTAGACCCTAATATGCCAAGGATACATATTGTAATTCCTTCAGCAAATAAGAAAAAATAATTGAAGGTATAATTAGTAAACTAATCAGGAAGAAATATAGTCATGCAATTAAAATTGGTTGCAAATATAAGGCAAATTGTTTGTATCCCAATATTTGAATTGTATAATATGGAGTTCTGGTAATCCCATCATGTGGCACCATATTTTCCAAGGTTGTCTCCCATTATGCTCTCTCTTTCCTTGTGTGTATGTGGATATATTCTTCCCATTTAAAGTGCTTCTTTCCTATTTTACCTTTTATAATTTCAAATCATCTTACAATTTTCAAATATTTTAAATTATATCACATAGGTGACTTTCAAATCTACTTTTCTTCCATTATCAATGTGGTAAATTATTTCAGATTTTCTCTATCACGCATATTATTAATCTGAGCTAAATGTGTGGGAAATACAAATTTAAATTAAAAAATAACAAAAAAACTTAAAAAGCCACAAATAATTACAATACAATGTCACAAGAAGGCTGCTAAATAGTCCAGTATGTACACAATGTGGAATATGTTTTGAATGAGACATTTTGTTTTGAAGAAGGTGAAAGTTGAGAACAACAGTTAGTTAGTACTAACATTTTTTATTAATGAGTGTGAAATAGAATTTGCTTGTTTATTTTAATAGGAGAAAATAGTTTGGTTAATTCTGATTTACCAGTAGAATTAATTTAACTTGGTTGATGTGTTCATCACTGGACTACTGCATACAAGTGATGAAATTATCTTCTAGGCAGAAGATAGTTTCTGGTTAGGCTTCCTGTCTCCTTTTGCCTCCTTTTATCAATCACCTGGATTCCCTGATTTTTATGTTATTGTTGCATATATGAATTAATTTTGTGATATGACTGAATAGTCAAATAGTTCTGATTGTAGCTTTATCCAGAAATATATCTCTTGAATCTTTATTCTTAGATATATGCAATGCAGCCATTCAAGCAAGATATTACCCATGCCCTTGTTTAGTCTAGGATCACGAGAAATATATACATATGGTACCTGTTTCTTCAAAAACATCCATATCTGTTATCCTAAAATCCCTGGCCAGGAGATATCCCATAGTAGGCTTTGATTTATTATTTACTGAATAAATGAATAAGCAAAACAATAAATTGGTTCTTAGGAACATGAGTTTTCAATGTATGTTTGTTGCTTTGTTGCTTCCAAGGGCACCATCCTAGTCTATCTGTTTCATGAAGGTCTCATAACATAAACTTTGTAGATAATGCCCTGGGGATTATGCAGTTTATCAATCCTGTGACTTTCTGGTAGAAAAAAAAGGGACATTGCTCTCTGAAATGACACTTTATCAACCCTGTGTGCTTCTGGTAGAAGAGAAGGGATAGCATGATCAAAGTTGGAGCCTGGAAATGTATAGCATCTTTGAATAGCGTGAGTAGTATTGTGAGCTAAAATGTGTCGCATGGTAGGACAGAGTTAGAAGGATGATTTAGTTTTATTGATATGGTCTACAGATTCCATACTAAAAAACTTGAACTTTATCCTTTGGCCTATTGGGAATTATCAAAGTTGTTAATGTATGAAAATTACATAATAATATTGATTTAATTTAAAAAACAGTGGAATGATAGATGAATGGTGAAAGAAGGAAGGAGCACTAGGGTCAATCTGGGAAGATGACCTTAAAATTTCAAGTGAAATATGGTGAAGCTTTGAATTTGAAAGTGGAAATGAAAATAGAGAAAGAATTATGTCAAGAATGATTTCATCTTTGCAAAAAATCTTGGGTGAGATTTTAGGTAAAAAGGATAAGGGAGTTCCTTCAGTGGTGGGGGGAAGATTTTAAACATGCTATAATGCTGTTCTCTGTCACTAGGAAAAAAAAAATGAAGAATGCACAGAAGAATATAAGGAATTCTGTTTTGTGATTTTTGAGCTTGTAGAGAAGACAGTAAAAAATTAGTATCTAGGGAGAAAGTGGTTTAAAATAGAGATTTTTGAGTCTCCAGTATTATTCATTCAAAAGAATCATTACCTCATAAAACCAAATCAGTGTTTCAAGTCAGAGTCTATATTCTACTCAAAGAAATTCCACACTTATCCGACATAATTTAATATGAACATGAATGTCTTTTAAATGTATCTAGTTTTTTCACACATTTATATGTTTATCTACAAATACTGCTTATAATCTGAAGTATTAGAATAGCCAATCACACATTTACTGTTACATTGAGGAAACATAAAGTGTGTGTAAACTGGAATCATGTCCAAAACCCCAAGTTTGTGTATGTGTATGTTGAAGGGAAACAGGTTAAGAGCTACCACTTTGCTTTGTCCAAGCTTTTTTCAATAGCTGAGCAGCCCTTCCAAAGAGGAATTTTCAGATCTACTTTTCCAACATAGTGTTTACTGGTGGGATTAAATCAGTTTCTGGGGCAATTTCTAGATACACATAGGCATCTGATCTCAGTAAGAGTGGGGGACATGGGAACATTTGAAATTATGCAGAGAAAAAGTGAATTCTAAACTTTACTAAGTTATCCTCTTTACTTTCAAATCCTTTTCCTGCTGCCAAAATTTTTGACATTTAGAAGTGTCACAGTCATAAAAGGTTAAGAAACACTGATTTTAAAATGTGATGTTAGCATATTCATTATAACACAATTCATACATACAAAATAACAGAATCACACGTAGAAAGGATAAGGGGGAATA
The DNA here is from genome assembly GCF_003255815.1 of Theropithecus gelada. NCBI lineage: Eukaryota > Metazoa > Chordata > Mammalia > Primates > Cercopithecidae > Theropithecus > Theropithecus gelada. The sequence continues at coordinate 38,724,210 of NC_037683.1, read as the reverse complement.
ACATTAAAGAGAATCTCTTTTGTGCTGAAAACTATGGTCCACTGAATTTTGACAGCAATCTCTAATGCATATATATGAGTGTCTCTATTTTACACAAGAAAGGAGATCACACAACTATATAAAGGATCTCAACTTTTATCTACTCCTGAATTAAGGTACTATGGTGCTCATAGGCACTTGTGTAGATTGAAGGAGTTCAGGACATACCGCCCCAAAATATGTAAATGTGACATGTTCATTATTTTGAACTTAAGGCACTTGACAAATAGCAGATACAGGAAGGACACTCTGACCTCCCTTTTTCTTCCTGAAAGCAGGAAATGAAACTCTTACGTGAAAGATGCTCTCCCTAAACCAGGAGAATAGAACATTCTTATAACTAGAGATGCAAACTGGGCACTGGGAAAATCTGTATAAACAGAGCTTATTAAAATAACTTTTGTCTATTTAGTCACATTTATTTTAATTAATTTTCCAGAGTTGCCAACCTTTATTCAAACTAACATATAAGCCTTAGCCTTAGCCAGTTCTTTGGGTCTTCATTTTTCTTTTGAAGGCTCTCATGTACATGTAAAAATTGCCAAATAAAGATTGTATGCTTTTTTTTTTTCTTTTTAATCTGTCTTATGTTAGTCCCTGCCAGAAACCTTAAAAAGGTAGAGGGTACATTTAACCTCCTCTACAAGATAATTATGACCTATATGGGAAATTTGGACTGTATAAATATGCTAATTCAAATATCTATATTTTAGAATAATGACTTATAAGATTAAGTTGCTATGACTATGATTAATTTACTTGCGTTATAGATTTAGAATCAAAACATATGTCTTAAGCTGTTTCAATCTATTATATAAGCACAATGAATTCTGTAATGCAAATTACCTTAATAGATTTTCATCTGCATTCATGTATAGCATGCTATAATTTCAGAAAAAAAAAAAAAGAGCTTTTCAAATGGGAAATGGCAATAGAAATAGAATTGTCATTTCCTGACTTTTTAATGATTGCCATTCGAACTGGTGTGAGATGGTATCTCATTGTGGTTTTGATTTGCATTCCTCTGATGACGAGTGATGATGAGCATTTTTTCGTGTGTCTGTTGGGTGTATAAATGTCTTCTTTTGAGAAGTGTCTGTTCATATCCTTTGCCCACTTTTTGATAGGTTTGTTTTTTTCTTGTAAATTTGTCTTAGTTCTTTGTAGGTTCTGGATATTAGCCCTTTGTCAGATGAGTAGATTGCAAAACCTTTCTTCCATTCTGCAGGTTGCCTGTTCACTATGATGGTAGTTTCTTTTACTGTGCAGAAGCTCTTTAGTTTAATTAGATCCCATTTGTCAATTTTAGCTTTCGTTGCCATTGCTTTTGGTGTTTTAGATATGAAGTCCTTGTCCATGCCTATGTCCTGAATGGTATTACCTAGGTTTTCTTCTAGGGATTTTATGGTTTTAGGTCAAATATTTAAGACTCTAATCCATCTTGAATTAATTTTCGTATAAGGAGTAAGGAAAGGATCCAGATTCAGCTTTCTACCTATGACTACCCAGTTTTCCCAGCACCATTTATTAAATAGGGAATCCTTTCCCCATTTCTTGTTTTTGTCAGGTCTGTCAAAGATCAGATGGCTGTAGATGTGTGGTATTATTTCTGAGGGCTCTGTTCTGTTCCATTGGTCTGTATCTCTGTTTTGGTACCAGTACCATGCTGTTTTGGTTACTGTAACCTTGTAGTATAGTTTGAAGTCAGGTAGCATGATGCCTCCAGCTTTGTTCTTTTGGCTTAGGATTGTCTTGGAAATGCAGGGTCTTTTTGGTTCCATGTGAACTTTAAAGCAGTTTTTTCCAATTCTGTGAAGAAAGTCATTGGCAGCTTAATGGAGATAGCATTGAATCTATAAATTACCTTGGGTACTATGGCCATTTTCATTATATTGATTCTTCCTATCCATGAGCATGGTATGTTCTTCCATTTGTTTGTGTCCTCTTTTATTTCACTGAGCAGTGGTTTGTAGTTGTCCTTGAAGAGGTCCTTTACATCCCTTGTAAGTTGGATTCATAGGTATTTTATTCTCTTAGAAGCAATTCAGAATGGGAGTTCATTCATGATTTGGCTCTCTGTTGGTCTGTTATTGGTATATAAGAATGCTTGTGATTTTTGCACATTGATTTTGTGTCCTGAGACTTTGCTGAAGTTGCTTATCAGCTTAAGGAGATTTTTGGCTGAGAAGATGGGGTTTTCAAATTACACAATCATGTCATCTGCAAACAGGGACAATTTGAGTTCTTGTTTTCCTAACTGAATATCCTTTATTTCTTTCTCTTGCCTGATTGCCCTAGTCAGAACTTCCAACACTGTGTTAAATAGGAGTAGTGAGAGAGGGCATCCCTGCCTTGTGCCTCTTTTCAAAGGGAATGCTTCCAGTTTTTGCCCACTCAGTATGATATTGGCTGTGGGTTTGTCATAAATAGCTTTTATTATTTTGAGATACGTTCCATCAATACCGAATTTCTTGAGAGTTTTTAGCATGAAGGGATGTTGAATTTTGTCAAAGGCCTTTTCTGCATCTATTAAGATAATCACGTGGTTTTTGTCTTTGGTTCTGTTTATATGCTGGATTACGTTTATTGATTTGCACATGTTGAGCCAGCCTTGCATCCCAGGGATAAAGCCCACTTCATCATGGTGGATAAGCTTTTTGATGTGCTGCTGGATTCGGTTTGCCAGTATTTTATTGAAGATTTTTGCATCAATGTTCATCAGGGATATTGGTCTAAAATTCTCTCTTTTTGTTGTGTCTCTGCCAGGCTTTGGTATTAGGATGATGTTGGCCTCGTAAAATGAATTAGGGAGGATTCCCTCTTTTTCTGTTGATTGGAATAGTTTCTGAAGGAATGGTAGCAGCTCCTCCTTGTACCTCTGGTAGAATTTGGCTATGAATCCATCTGGTCCTGGACTTTTTTTGGTTGGTAGGCTATTAATTATTGTCTCAATTTCAGAGCCTGCTCTTTGTGTATTCAGGGATTCAGTTTCTTCCTGGTTTAGTCTTGGGAGAGTGTATGTGTCCAGCAATTTGTCCATTTCTTCTAGGTTTTCTAGTTTATTTGAGTAGAAGTTTTTATAGTATTCTTTGATGGTAGTTTGTACTTCTGTGGCATTGTTGGTGATATACCCTTTATCACTTTTTATTGCATCTATTTGATTCTTCTCTCTTTTCTTCTTTATTAGTCTTGCTAGCTGTCTATCAATTTTGTTGATTTTTTGAGGATGTGGAGAAATAGGAACATTTTTACACTGTTGGTGGAACTGTAAACTAGTTCAACCATTGTGGAAAACAGTGTGGCGATTCCTTAAGGATCTAGAACTAGAAATACCATTTGACCCAGCCATCCCATTACTGGGTATATACCCCAAGGATTATAAATCATGCTGCTATAAAGACACATGCACATGTATTTTTATTGTGGCACTATTCACAATAGCAAAGATGTGGAATGAACCCAAATGTCCATCAGTGACAGACTGGATTAAGAAAATGTGGCACATATACACCATGGAATATGATGCAGCCATAAAAAAGGATGAGTTCTTGTCTTTTGTAGGGACACGGATGCAGCTAGAAACCATCATTCTCAGCAAACTAACACAGGAACTGAAGACCAAACACCACATGTTCTCACTCATAAGTGGGAGTTGAATAATGAGCATATATAGGCAAAGGGAGGGGAACATCACACACCGGGGATTGTTGAGGGGTAGGAGGCAGCATGAAGGATAGCATTAGGAGAAATACCTAATGTAGATGACGGGTTGATGGGTGCAACACACCAACATGGCACATATATACATATGTAACAAACTTGCATGTTGTGCACATGTACCCTAGAACTTAAAGTATGATTAAAAAAAAAAAAGAGGGGGGGGCACTCCCAAGATGGCTGAATAGAAACAGCTCCAGTCTCCAGCGCCCAGCGTGAGTGACACAGAAGATGGGAGATTTCTGCATTTTCAACTGAGGTACTGAGTTCATCTCACTGGGGTGTGTCAGACAGTTAGCGCTGGTCTGCCGATGCAGCACTACCAGTGAGAGCTGAAGCAGGGCAAGGCATCACCTCACCTGCGAAGCACAAGGGGGAAGAGAATTCCTTTTCCTATCCAAAGGAAATTGAGACATGCAAAACCTGCAAAATCAGGTAACTCGCACCCTAATAAACACTTTACCAAGGGTCTTAGCGAATGGCATATCAAGAGATTGTATCCCACACCTGGCCCAGAGGGTCCCACGCCCACAGAGCCTCCCTCATTGCTAGCACAGGAGTCTGAGATCTAACTGCAAGGCAGCAGCGAGGCTGGGGGAGGGGCGCCCACCATTGCTGAGACTTAAATAGGTAAACAAAGCCGTCAGGAAGTTCAAATTGGATGGAGCCCACCACAGCTCAAGGAGGCCGGGTTGCCTCTGTAGATTCCTCCTCTGGGGACAAGGCATAACTAAAAAAAAAGCAACAGAAACCTCGGCAAAGGTAAACGCCCCTGTCTGACAGCTTTGAAGAGAGCAGTGGATCTCCCAACACGGAGGTTGAGATCTGAGAACGGACAGACTGCCTGCTCAAGTGGGTCCCTGACCTGAGTAGCCTAACTGGGAGACATTCCCCCACTAGGGGCAGACTGACACCTCACACCTCACATGGCAGGATACACCCCTGAGACGAAGTTTCCAGAGCAAGAATCAGACAGCAACACTCGCTGTTCAGCAATATTCTGTCTTCTGCAGCCTCTGCTGCCAATACCCAGGCAAACAGAGTCTGGAGTGGACCTCAAGCAAACTCCAACAGACCTATGACTGAGGGTCCTGACTGTTAGAGGGAAAACTAACAAACAGAAAGGACACCCACACCAAAACCCCATCAGTACATCAACATCATCAAAGACCAAAGGCAGTTAAAACCACAAAGATGGGGGAAAAGCAGTGCAGAAAAGCTGGAAATTCAAAAAATCAGAGTGCATCTCCCCCTCCAAAGGAACACAGCTCATCGCCAGCAACAGAACAAAGCTGGACAGAGAATGACTTTGACAAGTTGAGAAAAGAAGTCTTCAGTGGATCAAACTTCTCAGAGCTAAAGGGGCAACTACATAACAAGTGCAAAGAAATTAAAACCTTGAAAAAAGAATGGACGAATGGATAACTAGAATAATCAATGCAGAGAAGACCTTAAAAGAACTGATAGAGATGAAAACCATAACACAAGAACTACGTGACAAATGCACAAGCTTTGGTAACCGACTCAATCAACTGGAAGAAAGAGTATCAGCAATTGAAGATCAAATGAATGAAATGAAGCAAGAAGAGAAGTGCAGAGAGAAAAGAGTAAAAAGAAATGAACAAAGTCTCCAAGAAATATGGGATTATGTGAAACGACCAAATCTACGTCAGATTGGTGTGCCTGAAAGTAATGGGGAAAATGGATCCAAGTTGGAAAACACTCTGCAGGGTATCATACAGGAGAACTTCCCCAACCTAGTAAGGCAGGCCAACATTCAAATTCAGGAAATACAGAATGCCACAAAGGTACTCCTCGAGAAGAGCAACTCCAAAACACATAATTGTCAGATTCACCAAAATGGAAATGAAGGAAAAAATGTTAAGGGCAGCCAGAGAGAAAAGCCGGGTTACACACAAAGGAAAGCCCATAACATTAACAGCAGCTCTCTGGGCAGAAACTCTCCAAGTCAGAACAGAGTGGGGGCCAATATTCAACATTCTTAAAGAAAAGAATTTTAAACCCAGAATTTCATATCCAGCCAAACTAAGTTTCATAAGTGAAGGAGAAATAAAATCCTTTACAGACAAGCAAATGCTTAGAGATTTTGTCACCACCAGGCCTGCCCTACAAGAGATCCTGAAGGAAGCACTAAACATAGAGAGGAACAACAGGTACCCACCATTGCAAAAACATGTCAAAATGTAATGTCTATCAATACTTGGAAGAAACTGCATCAACTAGGGAGCTAAATAACCAGCTAATATCATAATGACAGAATCAAGTTCACACATAACAATATTAACCTTAAATGTAAATAGACTAAGTGGTCCAATTAAAAGACACAGACTGACAAACTGGATAAAGAGTCAAGACCCATCAGTTTGCTGTATTGAAGAGACTCATCTCGCATGCAGAGACACACATAGGCTCAAAATAAAGAGATGGAGGAAGATCTACCAAGCAAATGGAAAACCAAAAAAAAAGCAGGGGTTGCAATACTAGTCTCTGATAAAACAGACTTTGAACCATCAAAGATCAAAAGAGACAAAGAAGGCCATTACATAATGGTAAAGGGAACAATTCATCAGGAAGAGCTAACCATCTTAAATATATATGCACCCAATACAGGAGCACCCAGATTCATAAAGCAAGTCCTTAGAGACTTACAAAGAGACTTAGACTCCCATACGATAATAATGGGAGACTTTAACACCCCACTGTCAACATTAGACAGATCAATGAGACAGAAAGTTAACAAGGATATCCAGGAATTGAACTCAATTCTGCCCCAAGCGGGCCTAATAGACATCTACAGAACTCTCCACTCCAAATCAACAGAATATACATTCTTCTTAGCAACACATCACACTTATTCCAAAATTGACCACATAGTTGGAAGTAAAGCACTCCTCAGCAAATGTACAAGAACAGAAATTATAACAAACTGTCTCTCAGACCACAGTGCAATCAAACTAGAACTCAGGACTAAGAAACTCAATCCAAACTGCTCAACTACATGGAAACTGAACAACCTGCTCCTGAATGACTACTGGGTACATAACAAAATGAAGGCAGAAATAAAGATGTTCCTTGAAACCAATGAGAACAAAGATACAACATACCAGAATCTCTGGGACACATTTAAAGCAGTGTGTAGAGGGAAATTTATAGCACTAAATGCCCACAAGAGAAAGCTGGAAAGATCTACAATTGACACCCTAACATCACAATTAAAAGAACTAGAGAAGCAAGAGCAAACACATTCAAAAGCTAGCAGAAGGCAAGAAATCACTAAGATCAGAGCAGAACTGAAGGAGATAGAGACACAAAAATCCCTTCAAAAAATCAATGAATCCAGGAGCTGCTTTTTTTGAAAAGATCAACAAAATTGATAGACCGCTAGCAAGACTAATACAGAAGAAAAGAGAGAAGAATCAAATAGACACAATAAAAAATGATAAAGGGGATATCACCACCGACCCCACAGAAATACAAACTACCATCAGAGTATACTATAAACACCTCTACGCAAATAAACTAGAAAATCTAGAAGAAATGGATAAATTCCTGGACACATACACCCTCCCAAGACTAAACCAGGAAGAAGTTGAATCTCTGAATAGACCAATAACAGGCTCCGAAATTGAGGCAATAATTAATAGCATACCAACAAAAAAAGTCCAGGACCAGACAGATTCACAGCCGAATTCTACCAGAGGTACAAGGAGGAGCTGGTACCATTCCTTCTGAAACTATTCCAATCAATAGAAAAAGAGGGAATCCTCACTAACTCATTTTATGAGGCCAGTATCATCCTGATACTAAAGCCTGGCAGAGACATAAGAAAAAAAGAATTTTAGACCAATATCCCTGATGTACATCGATGCAAAAATCCTCAATAAAATACTGGCAAACTGAATCCAGCAGCACATCAAAAAGCTTATCCACCATGATGAAGTGGGCTTTATCCCTGGGATGCAAGGCTGGTTCAACATACGCAAATCAGTAAACATAACTCACCATATGAACAGAACCAAAGACAAAAATCACGTGATTATCTCAATAGATGCAGAAAAGGCCTTTGACAAAATTCAGCAGCCCTTCATGTTAAAAACTCAATAAATTCTGTATTGATGGAACATCTCTCAAAATAATAAGAGCTACTTATGACAAACCCACAGCCAATATCATAGTGAATGGGCAAAAACGAGAAGCATTCCCTTTGAAAACTGGCACAAGACAGGGATGCCCTCTCTCACCACTCCTATTCAACATAGTGTTGGAAGTTTTGACTAGGGCAATCAGGCAAGAGAAAGAAATAAAGGGTATTCAGTTAGGAAAAGAAGAACTCAAATTGTCCCTGTTTGCAGATGACATGATTGTATATTTAGAAAACCCCATCTTCTCAGCCCAAAATCTCCTTAAGCTGATAAGCAACTTCAGCAAAGTCTCAGGATACAAAATCAATATGCAAAAATCACAAGCATTCTTATACACCAGTAACAGACAAACAGAGAGCCAAATCATGAATGAACTCCTATTTACAATAGCTTCAAAGAGAATAAAATACCTATGAATCCAACTTACAAGGGATGTAAAGGACCTCTTCAAGGAGAACTACAAACCACTGCTCAGTGAAATAAAAGAGGACACAAACAAATGGAAGAACATACCATGCTCATGGATAGGAAGAATCAATATCGTGAAAATGGCCATACTGCCCAAGGTAATTTATAGATTCAATGCCATCCCCATCAAGCTACCAATGACTTTCTTCACAGAATTGGAAAAAACTGCTTTAAAGTTCATATGGAATCAAAAAAGACCCTGCATTGCGAAGACAATCCTAAGTCAAAAGAACAAAGCTGGAGGCATCACACTACCTGACTTCAAACTATATTACAAGGCTACAGTAACCAAAACAGCATGGTACTGGTACCAAAACAGAGATATACACCAATGGAACAGAACAGAGCCCTCAGAAATAATACCACACATCTACAGCCATCTGATCTTTGACAGGCCTGACAAAAACAAGAAATGGGAAAGGACTCCTTATTTAATAAATGGTGCTGGGAAAATTCGCTAACCATAAGTAGAAAGTGGAAACTGGATCCTTTCCTTACTCCTTATATGAAAATTAATTCAAGATGGATTAGGACTTAAATGTTTGACCTAAAACCATAAAAACTCGAGAAGAAAACCTAGGTAATACCATTCACGACATTGGCACGGGCAAGGACTTCATGTCTGAAACACCAAAAGCAATGGCAACAAAAGCCAAAATTGACAAATGGGATCTCATTAAACTAAAAAGCTTCTGCACAGTAAAAGAAACTACCATCAGAGTGAACAGGCAACCTATAGAATGGGAGAAAATTTTTGCAATCTACTCATCTGACAAAGGGCTAATATCCAGAACCTATAAAAAACTCAATCATATTTACAAGAAAAAACCAAACAACCCCATCAAAAAGTGGGCAAAGGATATGAACAGACACTTCTCAAAAGAAGACATGTATACACCCAACAGACACATGAAAAAATATTCATCATCACTCGCCATCAGAGGAATGCAAATCAAAACCACAATGAGATACCGTCTCACACCAGTTAGAATGGCAATCATAAAAAAGTCAGGAAATAACAGGTGCTGGAGAGGATGTGGAGAAATAGGAACACTTTTACACTGTTGGTGGGACTGTAAACTCGTTCAACCATTGTGGAAAACAGTGTGGCGATTCCTCAAGGATCTAGAACTAGAAATACCATTTGACCCAGCCATCACATTACTGGGGATATACCCAAAGGACTATAAGTCATGCTGCTATAGAGGCACATGCAAACGTATGTTTATTGCAGCACTATTCACAATAGCAAAGACTTGGAATCAACCCAAATGTCCATTGGTGACAGACTGGATTAAGAAAAGGTGGCACATATACACCATGGAATACTATGCAGCCATAAAAAAGGGTGAGTTTGTGTCCTTTGTAGGGACACAGATGCAGCTGGAAACCATCATTCTCAGCAAACTATTGCAAGAACAGAAAACCAACTACTGCATGTTCTTACTCATAGGTGGGAAACGAACAATGAGATCACTTGGACACAGGAAGGGGATCATCACACACCGGGTCCTATTGTGGGGAGGGGAGGGAGAGGGATAGCATTATGAGACATACCTAATGTAAATGATGAGTTAATGGGTGAAGCACACCAACATAGCACATGTATACATATGTAACAAACCTACATGTTGTGCACATGTACTCCAGAACTTAAAAAAAAAAAAGAAATAGAATTGTTAGTTGTATGTCTAGTGTGAAAATCTAGAAAAATATGTTCCAAATTAATATAGTGTCTCAGTTATGCCCTTATTTTCCTAGATTTTTCTCTAAGTGCTAAGTCATTTAAGTAGAGTACACTGATTCCTAGAAGCACGTCTCTTTTGCATCTCTCATTAATGAATAATTAGTCCAACATTCTTGTCATTTGTACCTCTGCTTAGTCAACAGCAATTTTCTTAGCAACCAACCAACAAAGGTCAGGTGGAATATATTTAGCTGTGATATGGCCTCCATGGTCAACAGATTCCAGGATACAGTAGAAAAATTTACTTTCTCCCATAATTAATGCAAATAATAATCAGATATTGTGTTGAATATTTATGATGCCCAGAAGACAATCTTTCCCTTTGAAAAGGTATAAAATCCAATAAGTAACTTGAGGATTTGGAAGACTAAAATTGTAACATTCTCTGAATCTTTGTCTTTTTAGCCCACTGTTTCCTATTCTACAGAGGCAGGATTAGGGGTTCCTTTGAGATTGATCAAGGCTATGGATCTATATTCCAGAAAAAATGTTCATGGCCAAAAATATCTCCAAATAATTTGAGGGAATTATCAAGACATATTGGAGCCTTTGGTTTCAGAATAATTAACACTTTCTTACCTTATCAAGAAATAATTTGTTTCTCCTTTAATTCCTTCATTCAGAAAATATGTATTGAGTCCTAGTATTAAGGAAACTATCATGCATAAGGCAAATTGCATAGCTTTGAAAAGCTCATATTCTGATAAAAGAGACCGAAATGAGAATAATTTCAGCACAGTGTAAAGAATTATGTAAAAAGGGAAAACATTCTTTGTGGGCACAGAGAAACAAGAAACTGATTCCTGGGGAAGATCAAAAAGAAAGTGGTGTTTGAACTGATTTCTGAAGAATAGCTTATGTTGTTGAGGGAGAATAGATTTCTAAGGGTGACAGCATAAACAAAGCTATGGGTTTGTGAAAGGAGAGGGTATATCTAAGGCAGGAGTTCTTTGATAATACTTTTTCTACAAAATAGATAAACAATATATAATTGCAAAGTAAACCCTTAATTAGATATATGAAATTAACACACAAACACACACATAAATATACATATATATACAGTTAATTCTATCATTGAGTCATTAAAAACCAATAATAGAATTGGGTCATTACTAAATGCTTTGACTATATTTCATTGATTCCTTGTATAACTGCCTTTATTAAGTTGCATTTCAATATTATTCATTGGGCTTTGAAATGGAGGTTGTGTAAAATGAAGCAGTTAAGTCTGTTGCTATTATAGAAATATTGTTTGTTGTAGAAATATTATTATAGACATTGTTTGCCATATTATTCCCATTATGCAACTCTACATGGGAAATTCCACCTACAATTTAATTCTATGTGCAACTTTTTGGATTTCTCTTACAAATTTTTGTTTCCTCCTCTTGAAAACATGTATTTACTGATCATGTTTTCATTATTATTTGGCTGTTTGGAGACTCAGAAAATGCAAAGTTTACATATACTTCTACCTTATTAATATTTTAAATAATTTGGATTCCTTATTTGTGTTTAAATTTTACTATTAATTTGTTGTATGTCTTTTTTCTGTGAGCTGTCATGATCCTTTAAGATCAGGGATAGAGTATAGCAAACTAGCTAACAAGCAAAGCAAATATTGTGAAAACATTTTACAGTTCATGAGCTTCCTGAGTTCTCCATCTCTAATCTTGCAAGTCCTTTAAAATTCTATCCTATGTCTGTATGATATAGAGATAACAAGCATTTATCTTATATAGATGTTACCTTTTAAAACAGAGTGTGACATCTCTCTCTAGAGGTTTAATAGTAAAATTGGGTTAATTTAAATATGGATATTTTAGTGGTTTATATTTTTATTCTATATTTTATCTTTTTAAATTTTACATGCTGCAAGTTAGATGAATACTTCACAATAATTTCTGAATAATCTATTGCAATGCATGTCGGCACTCAACAAGAATTCTCCCTGGTTTGGTCTCTCATGTCACTTTGCAAATAAACCATTGTCTAATCGTGGGGTAAAAACACATACTTCTGGTTCTTACAGTGAAAATAGTAACTGAAAAGAAATCACTTCTGGGGTTTGAATTATTTAGAATGGCAAGACACGTGCTCAAAGTCTGTTTGGTTGCTTGACAGAGCTAAATGTACATCATGGTATGTATTGTGAAACCCAGATTGGAGAAGTAAAGTAGGAAATTAAATTAGAAAAGAAGTGACGAGCAATCACTTCTTATTGTGCCAGATAAAGGTAACAGCATTGAAGAGAAGCACCTAACTATTAAAAAGAATTTTATTTTTCTTCTTTCACTTAGCTCCTGGGACTTTTACCACTCATTGGTTTTGGCAACCTGCTCACTCCACTGTATTTATAACTCTTCATATAGTTTTTTTTTTTTTCAGTGAGACTGCTTATAGTTTAGTGCCTATGATAAACAGATGTCTTTCACAATGTCACTTTTGGAAAATTTAGATTCTTGTTCTGAAAGTTTTCTATAAATCGCTTCTGCCAAACCTATGGGGATTTAAGAAAATCTTGATTTCTCCTAAAGTTAGATATCACCATGTATGATGGAAATTATACACAAAATTCATGACTTGCTGTGATAATGTGTGTAAGATGCTACTGTGGCTAACAGTCACATAAATGCTTGCTAAACCTAAAAAGGTTAAACATTACCATTATTTCTAACTTAACATTTGTCCTTTGGGAAATGATCATCTGTTGTAGGAAAAGAATGAGCAGGTCCAGGGACCATCTGCTCATTTTCAATTTGCTAACATAGAAAGACTCAGGGGTAAAAACTCACAATTTCCGATTTAGTCACCAGAAAATAAAAGGCAACATTTTTGTTCCTTTTTGGGATTTTATTTACCTTATTAGTAAAATTGTATTCTTCTAACTTTCAGCCGCCTTATGCCTTTTTTCTCCTTGATATCATCTTAATTATTCCCTTGCCATTATACTAAAGTGACTTATCCTGTTTTCCTGTTTTAATTCTTGTTGAGTGAAACCCAAACCCCGGGCCAATCTGTTTATCTTTATCATCTCTATATGATGAATATGGAGCCATGCTAATACAACAATATACCAATACAAATATTGATATTATAAAGTCTGTAACCTTACCATTCCCTAGCGATTATTCAGTATTTTATTCAGTCAACACCTCTCCAGTTATCCAAACATGTTAATCAGAAGGATACCTCTTTACTATCACTCTAAAAAATGAATACAACATATGTTCTTCCTAACTATTTAAGTGATAATAGTTAAGGCATCTATCCTTTTTAGGAAGATAGTCCTTTTAGATGTGGTTATGATCCTATAACTTTCTACCCTCTTGGATGCCTTGCTCTTTTAAAAAATTATCTTAGTCTCCACTATGATTCTAAGTGAAGTAACTCAGGAATGGAATACCAAACATTGCATGTTCTCACTTATAAGTGGGAGCTAAGCTATCAGGATGCAAAGGTATAGAAATGACACAATGGACTTTGAAGATTGAGGGGAAAAGGGTGGTAAGGGGGTGAGGGATAAAAGACTACAAATTGGGCTCAGTGTATACTGCTTGGGTGATGGGTGCACCAAAATCTCACAAATCACCACTAAAAAAACTTACTCATGTAAGCAAACACCACCTGTTCCCCAATAACCTATGGAAATAAAAAAATAATAATAAAGAAAAAAAGAAAAAAGCAATTTAATTCTGACAAACACTACAAATATAGCCCAGAAAACATGAATGAATAAATAAATAAATATTATCTTAGCCTCCATATTTTTTATTCCTCCCTTACCAACAGTTTTTTTCCTCTCAATCACTGAATAGTTTTAACCCTTAACTAAAACGAACAAACAAACAAACAAACAAAAAAACTCACTTTACTTGACTTCAGATCTCTTTCCAAATGCTTTTCCATTGTTTCCTCACTCAGCAAAAATGCTTACAATGAGTCTGCACTTGCTGTGTCCACTTTATATTCCACACACCCTTAAACTGACTTTGGTTTGTTATAACCCACTCACAGTATTCTCACAGGAACTCCAACAACCTTCATGTTGCTACAGTCAATGGACACTTCTCAGGCCTTTTGATGATTGTAATGATTAATTTTGGATTATTTGCAATTTCCTGTGATCTGTACCCTGATAGTTGTGAGGAATAGCATCAGTTCTGGCTCTTCACTTACTATATCCACAATTGTATTATGTGGTCCTGAAAAGTATTAATGCATAAATAAATACATAAATAAGTATGCAGGGTAAGCATAGCTTTGGACTGATGTACAGCAATGCTAAATTTAAATTATATTGCACAAAAGCATATCTAATTTCTGCTGGGTCTAAATATACAACAAATTTAGACACAAACAATACAAACCAGTAACAGGATAGATAAAGTAAAATTCCAAATGTATGATATTAGGAAGTGAGGACTAAGGAATTAATATAAGATGAATGCAATTAATGTTTAAGTAATTTGTTCTTTAATTCTTTTTCATAATAACTTTTATAGAGTTATAATTTACCTGTAGTAAAATACAGGGTTCTATGAGCTTTCATAAATGAATATACTCAAATAAACACCACCACAATTAAGATACAGAATTTCCATCATTTCAGATGATTTCTTCATGTCCGATTAAAACCAGTTCCCTTGTAGCAGAGGCAATTACTGTTCTGACTTGTTTTTTTTTTTTTTCTGAGACAGGGTCACCCAGACTGGAGGGCAGTGGCGCAACCTCAGCTCACCCCAACCTCTGCCTCCCAGGCTCAAGCGATTCTCCTGCCTCAGTCTCCCAAGTAGCTGGGATTACAGGGGTATGCCACTACTACCTGGCTAATTTTTGTATTTTTGGTAGAGACGGACTTTCACCATGTTGTCCGGGATGGTCTTGAACTCCTGACCTCTAATGATCCACCCACCTTGGCCTCCCAAACTGCTGGGATTACAGGCGTGAGCCACCATGCCCGGACCTGTTCTGAGTTTTATCACCCAAGATTGGTTTTGTAAGTTCTTGAACTTCTTAAAAATGGACTCACAAAGCATGTGTTTGTGTCTGACTTCTTTCACTTAGCATATTTTTTTGCTTTGTTTCTATTTATTCCATTATAAGAATAAGACAATCATCTCTTTATGAATGCTTAGTTTTGATCTTTCAGTGATTATAAATAAAGCTTCCATGAATACTTTACAGAAGTCTTTATCTGTATGTATATTTTCATTTCTCTTGGAATAAATACCCAAGGATGAAATTGGTAGGCCATATGCCACACACACATATATATATGCAAAAAAGCATTCCAAATATGTTTTGTCACTTTACAATGTTATGAGACCTATTAATAGATTCCCCACCATTCCCCACCAATATTTGAAATCACCAAATTTTGAAATCTTAGTCACTCCAGTAGATGCAATGTAATAGCCCACTCTGTTTTTATTACATTTCATTGATGATTAATATCATTTAGCACCTTAACATTTTAGTGTTGAAATTTTTAACTCATTTTGTCTTTTAATTACTTTACACATTGTATTGAGTTTGTCTCTTTTTAAAAGTTTTTAACTGTCAAATAAAAACTGTATATGTTGTCTTGCTTCAAACTCTACAGCTAGTTCACACTGAGCCACCAGAAATGTGTCAATTAGAGCCGTAAGCGATTTTACAGATATTGACTTCATCTCTGAGGGTTTGTTCTTAGAAAGCTATGATTATATATATCCACCTATCTGTTTCTGTAGGTTTTGGCCAACAGTTTGCCCTGTAACCTCAATTCTCTGTTGCATCTAAGAAAGGTTATTGATTTTCAGTATGTTCTTATTCTTTTTGTGAGGATACAAAAAATGACTTCAAAGATATTTATATATTGGACTGGGAACTGAGAGTCCATAAATTATATTTTAAAATTTTATTTTCCAGATGGTTTTTGCTAGTATTCAAAATAGTATTTACTTATTTATATTGACTTTTTATTCTGCATCCATACTGTAAGCACTTATATTTTTCTAGTATTGCTTTGGTACATTCTTTAGTAGTTTCTATATACAAAATATAAACAAGGGCCAATTTACCATTTCCTTTCCAATATTTACATAATTTCCCCCCATTGCTTTGTCTTATTGTATTAGCTTAGATCTCCTGTACAATAGTAAAAAGAGTGAAAAAAACAAGTATCTTTGCCTTATTTCTGACCCCAAACTGGGACTATTCAATATTTCACTTAGTATGATGTTTGTCATAGATTTTTCATATATGCCTTTTATTAGATAGGGGAAGTTTCCTTCTGTTTCTGACTTTCTGAGAATTTGTTGTTGGTGTCGCACTTTAAGTTTTAATTATGATGGGTACTCAACTTTTTGAAGTTGTTTTTTTCCTTATATTGAGACAATCATGGAACTTTATCCTTTATCCAGTTAATGGAGTAGATTGCAGCAATAGATTATATGCATGTTGCTTAATTAAAAAAATGTGTAAGCATTTACCAGATTGTTACTGCTTTCCTATGTAATTCCATTGTGATGACAGAATATGTTCTGGATGATTTAATGCTTAAAATTTACTTTTAAATGTGTTCATAGTCTAGAATATGGTCGATCTTGGTGAATGTTCCATATTTACTCAATGCGTATTGTGCTGTTCTTGGTTGTTTGAAGTTCTATAAACGCAAAATAAGTCTAGTTGAATTACAAACTTTTTCCATTATTCTATCTTTTTCAGTGTTTTGTCAATGGTTTTGCTAATTACTGAGAGATAAGTGCTAAAATCTCCAACTTTGTATTGTTTATTAAATCATTGCGATGCATGCAATTTGAATTAACTGCAACACATTTTAAATTGTTTATGTATCTTGCTGAAATGATGCTTTTGCCATTATGAAATATTCCTTCTTTATGAGACTACTACTTTTCTTGAAGTCTTCGTTGTTTGATATTCATATTATAATTCCACTTTCATATATTTAATGTTTCATGGCTTTATGTAATTAAAGTACATGCCCTGTAGATATAGTTGAGTCTTGCTTTGTAATGTAGCTTGATGAGCTCTGCCTTTTAATTGTACGTTTGAATCCTGCTACATTTAATATAATTGTTTGTGATTAGATTTAAGTCTACCCACTTGAGCTTTGTTTACTTCTTGCCCTTTTGCCCTTTCTCTCTGCCTCTTACTTCTTGCCTTCTTTTGATTTAATCAAGTATTTATTAGAATTATATTTTTTGTATTTGTATTTTTAGCTAAATTGTCCCATTTATATAGCAGTTACTCAAGGGATTAAAATATATACTTAAATTGATGAAAGCTTATCTTAACTTCATATTATGTTGCTTCACGTATAAGAACCTTATAGTAGTAGTATCTACATTTACATTTTTAAATGGATTTTTAAAGAATTTCAGAAACTAATCGTTTATATTTATTCGTATTTCCAGTGTTTTTTTTTTTTTTTCTTGAAATGGAGTCTTGCTCTGTCCCCCAGACTGAAGTGCAATGGTGCGATCTTAGCACACTGCAACCAGCCCCTCCCAGGTTCAAGCCATTCTTTTGCCTCAGCTTCCCAAGTAGCTGAGACTACAGGCCCATGCCACCATGCCAGGCTAATTTTGTATTTTTAGTAGAGATGAGGTTTCGCCATGTTGGCCAGGCTGGTCTCGAAGTCCTGACCTCATGTGATCCACCCGCCTCAGCCTCTCAGATTGCTGGGATTATAGGCATGAACCACTGCACCTGCTATTTCCAGTGTTCTTTATTCTTTCCCATAGAATTGTATTTTTGACTGACATAAACTTTCCCTCATTAAAAATCTCATACAGAATGTCAGGTGAACGTGCAGGTGATAAATTTTCTTAGCTTTTTCAAAATACAGGTTTAGTATATTCCCTATACGAAATGCTCGGGGCCATAAGTGTTTCATATTCTATATTTTTTTGGATTTTGGAATATTTGCATTATACTTACTGGTTCAGCATCCCTGATCTGAAAATTTGAAATCCAAAATGCACCAGTGAGCATTTCCTTTAATCATAATGTCAGCACTCAAAAATCTCTGATTTTAGAGCATTGTGGATTTCAGATTTTTATGTTAGGGGTACTCAATCTGTATTAAAACACATCTGTACCATCATTATTTTGGGAGAATTTTTGGTTTTGCTGATACAAAATTATAGGTTTGTAGGTTTTTAATTTTTTTCAGCATCTTGAAAGTGTCATTCCCTTGCTCTTTCAGCTAATATTGTTTCTGAAAAAAACTGCCTAGATGTGTTTTTTTTTTGTTGTTGTTCATCCTGTTCATAGTACACAAAGCACCATAGACCTGTAAGGTCTGTGGTGTCAAGTTGGGGAGATTTTAAAATAGTACATATGGATACATACTTTCTGTTCATACTTCCCTTTCTTTTTTCCCCCCACAGGTCACTGGAACCTTGTTGCTGTTAGTTTTAATTTATTATTCTCTATATTTTTCACTATAAAAATTGCTATTGACTCATGTTCAGATTTATTTATTCTACCTTTGGCAATGACTAATACTGCTGCTTAGCCAGTCCAATGATTTCATGTATTATATTTTTTAATTTTAGAACTAAATTTTTTCTTTTGAAATTTTCCATGCCTGTCATATTTATACTCTCCTTTATATTATTTTATATATTCATGATAATTATTTTAAAGTTCTATTCTGTTAAGTCCAAAGTGCCAGTCATTCATATAATTATTTCTACTATTTTTGCTTGATCAAAAATCAAAATTTCTTACCTTTTCAAATGTCTAGTTGTTTCTTATTGAAGACTGGTCATTGTGGATTTCATTCTATGTTGGAGCAAAGATCAACGGTCTTTGAACTGTTCAAACATTCATATTAGGATTAGGTTTGGTTTAGGTGGACCTATTTCAGATTTTCTTTCAGGCGTATGATGCATTCTTCAGTCTAGCTATATGGTTCTAATTCCTAAACCAAGACCCTAATGTGCTTTTAAGTAGATAAAGCTCAATATTGGTATTCACTTCGCCAAGGTGGTAGAATTTGGACTTCAAACTCCCCTCCCTAGTCCTACATACAAATCTCTGCCCAGTTCTTAAGTTTACCCAATATTTCTCAGTTTTTTAAAGAGGACTTAACAGTCAAATTTTGACCTCATACTTTTATGTTCCCTTCCCTCTCAACTTACAGATGTTCTGGAAGCACTGAATTATAACCTGAGACTCCTAAGCCCAGGAAAGTTGCCACATTGGGCTTGAGCCCTCTCTTTGGTGTGGTGTGTCAAGAAGCTAAAGAAACTATGGACAAAGAGCTAACAAGAACAAGAAGAATGATATTTCATTAAATAGAGATATCAATAAAAAGAAAGAAATGATCCAAAGGTATAATGAGAGCTCTGTGTCTCTGTTTGTTTGCTTTTTTTTTTTTTTTTTTTGAGATGGAGTCTTGCTCTGTTGCCCAGGCTGGAGTGCAGTGGCACAATTTCGACTCACTGTAACCTCTGCCTCCTAGGTTCAAGCAATTCTCCTGCCTCAGCCTCCTGAGTAGCTGGAATTACAGGCAAGAGCCACCATGCCCAGCTAAATTTTGTATTTTTAGTAGAGATAGGGTTTCACCATGTTGGACAGGCTAGTCTCAAACTCCTGATTGCATGATCTGCCTGCCTCTGCCTCCCAAAGTGCTGGGATTACCAGCGTGAGCCACCGTGTCTGGCCCTCTCTATTTGATGGCAAAGATGATCTTTAGCAGCAACATGTTACATGATGCTTGGTGCATTTTAGATTTTTAATTGACCCTGATTTCATCATGCAAACTCTTTTGTCAGTCTACCCTTGTGGTAGAGAATTGGGCTCGTGTAATTGACAGCCCCATCAGATGGAAGAAGAAATCTTCTGATAAGAAGAAAATTATAATATTATCAGAAAAAGGAAGAAGTGTTCCAAGATAGTTTTAAAAAATAAATAAAATATAAATTATTGCCTAGTACTATGTTTTTATTCTATGTATATTATTTAATTATTCTCCTCCCTAACAGTGAATCTACCCCCTTGGACCTAAGATCTGTCTCTTCCATAGAGGGAGAAAACTCACGCCTTGTATCTAGTTCTGAGTCTAGAATCTCCAGATTATATTCATTTTTCTTGGTCAACTGCAGTTCAGCAAATTTGCGGTTGTGTAGTTCTTATTCATTTTACCTGTTCCAAATTCTGTTATCAGGGAACATCATCCCTATCCCTTGTTTTTATTGGCATCAGGGAAGAAAGACTGTCTTGTTTTGACTGCACTTTAGTCTACCATTTTTATTTAGCATGATTGCAGGGACGCAGGTTTTTGTTTGTTAGGGCTCTCTTTGGAAATATTTTTTTTAACTTGCATATGAGGCAATTTGCATACTTTTTTTTCCAAGGTCTAGTGACCAAGCCTAAAGAGGCAGTTTAGTTGTGGTCTTTAAATGTAGACCCTGCCTTAAGGCTTTCTGTTTTGGCAGCACTTTTGAGCGGTCTGCTTATCCCTTAGCCCTCAGTTAAACTGCTTCCATTATTCATTTACCTCAGAAATGAAAGGTTGTAGTTATGAAATCCAACTAATCTGATTCTACTCCCACACCACATTTTAGGGATATAAATATTATCTTTGTCAGTACATGAAGCAAAGTCTTTAGACAGAGCTTAAGGCATTTGTCTGTACTCTGGCTGTTCCTAGGTTGTAATATTTTATTCCCATTGTTGTCTCCAATTTCTTACCTTTCATGTACTAATATTAATTTGAGGACAGGTAGTTGGCTTTTCCAACTGAACAGCGTACATACTTATTTGACTCTGCATCATTTGGATTGCTGACTCGAAGCAGAAAATTCTTTTCAAACAAAGCTGTATTTTCTTTCATCTCTTACATGAGCAGCTTGAATAAAAGCTTCACTTTTTCTACTGTATCTTATTGAAAAAGGCATGAGAAGCAAATATTACCAATATCCCAACTTTTTTCTACCAAGTCCCGTAAAGACCTGTCTCAGCTAGACAAATGGGTAGTAGCCAAAGATACAACAGACAAAATTGTGTCCAAGAGCTTAATATCCTCAAACATGAAGATGGAAAAGTGTTTATTCTTTAGTACATTTTATTATTTTTTTTGCTAATGTAGGGTTTGTTTAATGCATGCATTACTTTCATACTTCTAGAGATTTTTCTATTATAATGGCAGAAAACAAATTCAAAACATTTTCAGCACAAAGGGAAATGTATTGGCTTCCTGTTTAGCTAGTACCTATGGGAGTGATACTTTCATATTATATTTTACATGGTAATACACTATGCTATAGAAAAAAAAGTGATGTATAAATGAGCCAAAAGAATCAAATGATAGAGATCATTTATCACATATGGATCAGGGATTAAAATAGTATAATATAATGATCAATAATCTAAAGCATTTACTCCTATCCAGACACTTTTCCTATAGGAAAGTATGTTTCCTGAACTACATATACCTATGTAGAAATATAAAGGAAAGTTATTAGGGAGTGAAGCAAACACTTTGATGAGAGAGAGCAGTTATCCATTTATATGGGGAGAAAATGAGTTGTGGATGGAAGGCTAATTGTTGGGCATTATCTGTGAAGAGTAACAAAAGTAGATTGATTTTCATGTTGAAAGCCAAATGACAGAAATCAATGTGGTCAATGAAGAATTTTTGAAGAAAGCTACTTGTAATTGACTTTTGGTTCCCCTATATACTCTCTGTAACATACTAACCTCAGGTCAATCTCAGCAGAAGCTTTAGCATTATTATATTTTTATTTTTGTTTATTTAATTTATATTTTATTTCATTCAATTAAAGAATATAAAAGATCACAGAGTTATTAGGATTTCATCTAGCTCAGCATTTTAACAGATGTTTAAATAGATTTAAAAAGGAAACTTTATAGATTTCTTTAAAAAATAATGGTAACGTGTTTTGTTAGGTTAAAAACACCACCAAAAACTCACCCATACAAAATAAAGACTTGCTTTATGGGCCAAGGCAAGAAGGAATAATTCTACACAGTAATGCCTATAAAAGTGTTCACAGGCTCTTGTAAGTCTAACAATATTATCGTATTTTATCTTCTAAGTCACCCTGGGATGAAAGAAAACACACTTTTCATTTCTAGGAAATGATAATTTCATTTTGAGAGTAGTATCACTTATGTAAAAGAAAGCCAGCAATTAACCTGATTTCAAAATAAACGTTTGATAACTATTGTTTTTTTTTAAACAAAGTAATGGTTAACTAAATTAAGTTAATCTAACCAGACTGATATATGTTCTGATAGGAAATAGATGATTATACATAGAGTTGATTGCACTTATATGTGCTCATTTCTCAGGCAACTTACAAAATTATGAAAATCTAAAAATCATACTGAACCAATGAAAATTTTTACCACCATTTTTCAGAGTTCTGTAATAAAGCAAGTCATAAAGTCAGAATGTGAAGCAATGACTTCATAGCATTTATGAAAAATAAAGAATATATCGTTATTAACAACTTTGAAGAAAGATCACTTTAGAGCTTTAACTTTAGCCGAAAAACGGCCTTATATAAAAGATTCATGACCTTGACTTGATTAATTCAATATGTTTTATTGCCTTATATTTGGTTTAATTTGTTAGATTAGCTGCTATTAAAAAAGTTTTACCTTCAGAGCATCTTCCTTATTATCTAGAAGCCAATTTAGCATCAATAAGGTCACTTTATCTATAATATCATCTATTTAATCTTTACTGTTACAATTCCAATATTTGGGCAACAAATATCACTGATTTCCATCTGTATTTTCGGTGGTTGATGCTTAACCATAATAAAAAGAATAATTTTACAGTAATTATGAACAGTTTTGAAAGATTTTTATCTCCTGCTCAATACTCGATCATTGTATTGATTAGCTTTCCTAAAAACCAATAGTTTTATAAAATCAACTTCATAAATAATATGGGGAATATTATTAAAATAAAAATGTTCAAGTGTCATCTCTTACCAGGAGAATACTATGTGAAGGGAACTGACCTTTGAGATAAAAATTGGTGGAGGAGGCATTGAAATGGTAGAGTTTTTATGAGCATTTGTAGTTAAATTATTATCAGCTTAAATTAGACTGTTAGTATTATGATGGTTAATTTTAGATGTCAACTTTACTGGATTAAGGGATACCTAAAGAACTGGTAAACAATCATTTCTGAATTTGGCTGTGAAACACACAGAGGAGACTGGCCTGTCAGACAGTGAACTGAGGGGACAGATTTGCCCTTAATGTGGATGGGTACCACCTAACATCTATCCAGGCTGGGTTCCTAGATAGAACAAAAAGGAGGACAAAAAGTGAATTATTTTATCCTTCTGTCCCTGGAGCTAGGACACTCATCTCCTGCTCTTGAAGATCAGAAATTCAGGCTGTCTGGCCTTTGTTCTCTTTGACTTACACCAGTGCCCCGATTTTCTCATGCCTTCAGCCTTGTACTAAGAGTGACACCATTGATTTCCCTGGTTCTGATGCTTTCAGACTTGGACTGAGTTACATTACTGGCATCTTTGAGTCTTCAACTTGCAGAAGACCTGTTGTGAGACTTCTCAGCCTCAATAATTATGTGAGCCAATAACCATAATAAATTGTCTCTTATCTACCTATCTTTCTATCTACCCACCTACCAACCAACAAACTAATCAACCATCTGTCTATCTGTCTATCCAATCTATCTATTATATTGGTCAGTCTCTCTGGAGAACCATGACTAATACAGATTCTAAATGTTTCAGCATATTATTTCATTTAAAACTTGCAATATATCTATTTGCTTGTTTTTATAGTTGAGGAAAGAGGACTAGAACACATCTATTTATGTCAAACCATCTCAAATTACTGATTACCACCACTTCCATTAGAATATTGCAATAAAATATTCATTGTAGTATTGAATGCTGGAAATGATGATTTTGCTTCACCTCAGAATATCAGAGAATTAGACTAGATAAAACAATTAGTTTGGTGCAAAAGTAATTACAGTTTTTGCCATTAAAAGTAATGATACAAACTGCAATTACTTTTGCACCAATCCAGTAATTCTCAAGACTAGTTCCTATTACGCTTTTAAACCTTGCTGTAAAACTGTCTTAGAAAAAGATGCCCATGATATAGAAGTCTAATTGAAAGGAGGGGAGAGAAAAAAATAGGGGGAATAAATACATTAACACTTAATAATTTGTCAGGCCACTCAAATGTTATAATTATTTTTTAAATAATATATTTTCCATATCAGGATGAAGAGACATGAAGTCTTGGGAAATCTATACAGCAGGGTGTTTAGGGAGGGAAATTTGGGAGGGATTTGAAAGAGTAGAAGGAAGATTATTTAAGTAAGTGTTTTAGTCAGAAGCTTCTTCTACTATAATCTGGGTCCCCTGTGGATTATAGTAAGCTGTGGACCAGGCAAGGGTTGCCTTTGCTGGCTGGAGTATCATCAGGGGCAACGAGGCTGCTTTGGCTCTGATTTATGAGATCTTTTCTTCTCAGGTTATCTTGAACATTTTCACATAGTGGTTCCAAGATTCCACAGAGTAAGCAAAAGTGTGCAATAATTCTTGAGGCCTTAGCTTTAAACTGGCACACACCATTACTTCTGATTTCTTTAACCGAGGAAAACCACAAAGCCATCCAGATTTGAGGCAAAAAATCAAAGACAGAATTTTTAAACACAGTAGGGAAAATAAATTTTTCATATACAAGAGAACCTCCATACGGCTATCAACAGACTGAAATCTTGTTGATTATAAAAGAGTAGGATGATATGTTCAAAGTACTGGAAGAAAACAAAATCCAGTCAATAATATTTTGGTGGACAAAGTTGCCCTTCAGATATTAAAGAGAGATAAACACTTTTACAGACAGATAAAAGCTAAGGGAGTTCATCAACAGTAGATCTGCCTTACAAGAAATGCTTCAGGGAGTTCTTCAAACTGACACAAAATTATGCTGATTAGTAACAAGGAAACATACAATGGTAGAATATCACTGGTATGGTAAACATATAGTCAAGGTCAGAAGACTGTACCTCCACATGGAAGTTGCTGCAGAAAACCTTATGTAATGTAAAATGTTTGGATAAAGAGAGGTGTCTATTTTTTATTACTGAGAAGCAGAAAATTTAAAAACAGATTCTGGCAAAGAAAGACAGCAGAAGCCTATTCCCAAATCTTTATTATGTAAGTGGTTTAGTAATTTAGAGTTTGGATCCTTTAAGACTTATGTTTGGTAGCAGCAACTGTGATCAGAGGAAATTAGGGTGATGAGAAATTTCAAATGATCTGCTACAGATAATAAATTAAAACATGGAATCAAAATAATCTAAAATGTAAATAATTCATATTCCATTGGCTTGTAAGCATATCGACCTCCTCAGCAAATATCAAAGTTTACAACACTTTTGCAGACTATTACTTGTTATGAGTTGAATGTATACTAATCAAATTTCCAAATCCAATGTGTAGTATGTTTTGTGTAACTTACACAGTCTGAAAAATACAAATGATACTTCACTATTCATTTAAAATAAGAGGATGTTAAAAAGGCAATGATTCCAAATTTATGTTTAAGAAATTAAAATAAAACGTATTCAAACAGTCAAGATCTATATATATATATATATACGCCTTATGGTTTTGTGAAACTAGAATCATTCTAGTTATTTGCTTCATTCTTCGTGCAACATACAATAGTAATAAGGGGAAACTAGAAAGTACTTCTCTAAGAAGATACACACAGCACTCTTAACCTTATTAGAACAATTCTTGACATTGTTTGGGTCATCACAGTGAAGTATGAAATGGAGTTCTTTCAGATGAAAACAATCAGATGTGATGAAAAGTTTGGGCAATAGCCCCTCTGAGATAAAGCAAATGAAACTGTTCTCCTTTGACCTAAACGAAGAAAGAATGATTCTGGATTTACTAAGAGACTCCAGTGTATGAAATGGCCCTGCACAATAGATGAGAAGAAGTTTTCCTTTTCTTAGACACAAGAGGAAAAGGGCTCTAATTAGATTATAAATCAGTGAGACAGTCTATCCTATAACAGTTACAAGATCCTGGAAAGAATTATTTTAAGAATAAGAGTAGAATCCGCTACTCTGAATGAGAAGAGTCAATATTAATGGTACTCTGAAGAGCTTGGGCTGAGAGATGGCTTAGTTGACCTCTCCGTGAACACTTTAGCCCTGTGACTTGGTAAAAGGAGGCCTTAGTACAATCTTTCAAAGAAAAATTCAAAATGGATCGCTACATTTCTGAATGGAAATGGAATGTGTATAAAAGATTCAAAATAAATCACTCCTCATTAACAACCATTTAAGTCGATGAAAATAATAAACACTAAAAAAAATCCGTAATTGTCTACCAAGTCACTAAAGTATCAAATGCTAATATCTTACAATAATTTGAATGCTAACATCTTACAAAAATGTTAAAAACAAAAGGGCATGAAAGAGCAGGGGTTACCAGCAGTTTCCTGCATTTTGGGAGGTGTAATCTGAACAATAACTTACAAGGATCAAAATAAACCAAGAAAATCTGCTAATAATTCATATGGCAGAATATAAGTTCAATATAATTTCTTAAAGTACTCTGTAGCAGAAGAATTGCTTGAACCTGGAAGGCAGAGTTTGCAGTGAGCCGAGATGGCGCCATTGCACTCCAGCCTGGGTGACAAGAGCGAAACTCCGTCTCAAAAAAAAAAAATCCAAAATACAGAAGAAAATAATAAAACATAAATCTACCAGTCTAAAGAATAGAATAATACAGAAAAAAATAATGTATGGTATTATAAGCATAATCCTAAAAATAGATAATCGAAATAAATATGTAATTCAAAAATAGGGAAACAATCATGAACACAATGGAAGAGAAAAAAAAAAAGACTGAAATAGGTCACGACTTCTAGAAAACTCAGAGAAAAAAATTCCTCAAAAAATACATTCTGACTTACTTTTTCCTATTTCAAAAAAGAAAAAGATTCTGAATTTTAAAACAGTCTTCTAAGGAACAAAAATTATTCTAATTTCAGAATTTCCTTTGCAATAACAAACGCTAGAAGACAGTAAAGTTCTGTTGTGAGAATTTTGAAGAAAAACAACATACGTCATGTATTTTACTCTCAACTTAAAGAAATATATGTAATGTATGATAGTGAACAAAAATACAATCTTATATATGCAAGGGTCCCTAAAATAGCATATGGGCCAGGACAAAATGAAAATATTTAAATATAAGAATTAACTAATGAGAGAAATAGGAAAATGAAAATCTTAGTAATAGAGAATTCATGGTATAAATATTTGAGAATAAGTAGAGAAAAACAAAAATATATTTTATAATTGTAGCTATTCTTATGAATACTGAAACAGATATAAATATATACTTAAAACCAGTGAAAATATATATGTTGACCATATATCAAGCATGCCAAAAGAACAGCTTGGGGAGCTCCCAATGACAAATACAAAGCAATTTTAACATAAAAATGAATAATGCCATAATTATATATACCAAATGAACAAATAACAAATGAGGAGGAAGGTAAAAGCCCTTTACCAAAATATTGCAACTAAATCATGAAGGAGATAGATGTTTTGAAATCAACATTCTAAAAAAAGTTTAATATTTTCATTTAACTTAATGTAATTTTTTAAAATTTGGGGGGTCCATTAAAAACATTTAATTTTTAATGTTGTGGGTACATAGTAGGTGTGTATATTTATAACATACATGAGATGTTTTGATACAAGCATGCAATATGAAATAATCACATCATGGAGAATGGGGTATCCATCCCCTCAAGCATTTATCAGTTTGGAAGCACATATTTGTACTTATTTGGGGGGGGGGGGCATTGTGATGTTTTGATATACTATATAACTGTAATAATCAAATCAGGGTAATTGGCATATCTGCATTTCAAATACCATTTCTTTGTGGCAAGATCATTAAAAATCTTCTCTTCTAGTGACTTTGAAATATACATTGCATTACTATTAACTGTATCATCCTACTGTGCAATGTCACACCAGAATTTATTTCTCCTAAATAACTATAACATAGTTCATTTAAAAATGAACATAATAATAATTGATTCAGGCAAAGATCATCAATAGATGTTAAAACCATGGGGAGAAAGACTGTTAAATAGTATAATATTTACACGGGTTCATAGAATTGGCCCAAAGAATGGTTGTTAACTGCAAAAAAAAAAAAAATTTTTTTTTTTAAATTTATTTATTATTATTATACTTTAAGTTGTAGGGTACATGTGCATAACGTGCAGGNGGACATAGGCATGGGCAAAGACTTCATGTCTAAAACACCAAAAGCAATGGCAGCAAAAGCTAAAATTGACAAATGGGATCTAAAAAAAATTTTTTTTACCATGTAGAAATCTGGGAGATACCACCTTAACACAGTGATCAAATTTGTAACACAGAAGTAACAGAGTTTGACCTGTATTTTAACTTCATTGTTATCTGGTATGTTGCATAGAGAAGGGAAAGATATCACTATGTATTAATAGTATCTGGAAAGAAAAAAAATTTGACTCAACCTAATCATGAGGAAACAATGAAATAAACTCAAACTAACAGAAATTCTGCAAACCTACCGGGTTGCATGCATAAAGTATTTTGTGGCACAAAATATAAAGTTTTGGGGAACTGCATTTTATTTGTTTCTTTGTTGTTTAATTTGTTAAAGAAGACTAGAAGATTATGACAACTTAATAAAATGTTTACTGAATCATTGCATCCTGGATGAAAACAAGCAAACCAAAAGCAATAAAGGATAATATTGAAACAAGCAGAATAATTTCAATATGGACAGTCATTTAGCTATCAATATTACACTGATGTTAAATTACATCCGTGTTTGCATCTGTGTGTGTGATTTTGTAAGAGAAAAATAATGTACATGATCTGAAGTATTTAGAGAAGTGTCATATTATCTGCAAACTGTCATACACATGCACACATATATAAATGTACATATATATGAGTAAATATAGATAATATATTTGTGTGTATGTGTATGGGAGAGAGAGAGAAATGGTGCATCTGGGTATATACAGGTTTTTGTGTTGTTCTTAGAATTTTTCTATAGATTTGAAATTCTTAAAAAGTTTGGGGGAAATTTCTCTATTCTTGAATATTAAAACTATAATCCTAATATGGATATATCCATATGTCTATATGGATATATGCACATAAATAAGTTGGAAGTTATATATCATCACACTACTGGTAGTTATTCCTGGAGAATCAAAATATCAATATTTTTTATCATTAATGATTTTCTGTGTTTTCCAAACATTTTATTATGGACAAATTCACTCTTATTCACTGATACAAAACAACAGAAATAACATTTCAAAATAATTTAAAAGTATATGTGCTTTTGAATGATTTTCTCCAAAAGTTATGAAACTTTTCCCATTTGTAATATTAATATCCTCTACTAAGTAATTCATTTCTCTTGTTACTTGCCATTGCAAAGATGTATTCATAGTTTTCCAGTTCTTCCCTCATTGTCAGCTGTAAATACACACTCCTTCATTTCTCTTAAGGACATCTGTTCTGTCCTTTCAACATTTACATTGCTCATCTTGAAATACCTTCTAATGTGTTTACGCATTTCTAGGACACATGTCCAGGAAAAAAAAATAGAAAATACTTAACTAAATGCATAAAATAATAAACAACTAAAATGGTGTTAATTGTGGCGCTTACGAGGACTGTCTCTGGGGTCAGACAAGCTTATCTGAATTACATATTAATCAATTAGTAACTTTTGTATCTTGCCAGTTGCTTAGCTTCTCAGATACTTTGTCTTGTCATTAATTTCATGGTCCACTAAAAAAAGTAAATGAGAAATTTGATAATGCAAAGGGCATGCGATCTATACTTAATAATTGTCAACTTTTTCCCCTTTCTGAAACATGCCCATTATCAATACAGGAGAGCTGGTGCTCCTTTCATTTTAAAACATTCAGTATTATTAGAAAAACAACAAGACCTACAATCCTTCTAAGAATGTTAAATTATCACGCTAAGCAAGATAGTAAATTATTGGCTTAGTTATTTACTATTCACCATTGAAAATCCAGTGAACGGAGAAAATCACTAAAGAGTAATAATCATGTTTCATTAAAATAAAATGCTTCATTTGCAAAATTTATGTTGTAAGAAACCCTAACTTAGGAGAACCTCTTTTTTTTTTTCTCAACAAAACCTTTATAAATTTAGAAATTTTTAGAAAACATTTATGTTATTTTGTAAGATTTTGAAAAGCATCTCAGTATGTATGTATATATGTATGTATGTATGTATTCTTTTAGACAAAGTCTTGCTCTGTTGCACAGGATGGAGTGCAGTAGTCTGACCTCTGCTCACTGCAGCCTTGATCTTCTGGGCTCTAGCGATCCTCCCACCTCAGCCTCTCAAGTAACTGGGACTACAGACACGCCACCACAGCAGGCTAATTTTGTTTTGCATTTTTTAGAGATAGGGTGTTACTCTGTTGTCCAGACTGGTGTTGAATTCCTGGACTCAAGCCAATCTCCAACCTTGGCCTCCCAAAGTGCTGGGATTACAGGCATAAGCTACCATGCCCGGCCTTGGAAAGGTTCTCTTTAGGATGAAGAAGACAATTTATACACAATTTTCTTTGAAAATTTGTGTCTTCCTCCTAAACCACTTAAACCTTGTACCTTTATCTTTTTGCTTCAATAATTTATTTCTTTTACTTCTTCTAGTATATAATTTTGGAACATTATATTTTTCTTTAAATTTACTATTGAGAGTTTTTCACAAATCAACCCAGAAGAGAACTTGTTAAGATATTCTCCTATAATAATATTGCATACTGCTTATATGCATTCTTTTGCTCATTTCTTCTGATACGGATTTTAAATTTGATTCTGTTGCATGATTTTGAATTACAGAACCAGAATACATATAAAACAAGAGATATTAATGAAGAAAAGGAAACTATGAAATAACCTTTTTTTTCACATCAAAAATGTTCTGGGAATTTGAGAAGTTTCTAGCTTGTTTAGAGCACCGAGCTTAGGTTTCGATTGTTCTCTGTCTTGTAACAAAACTCATGTTACTTCCTGCTTCCTAATATATTGCTGACTTAAAATTTTAGAGATAATTTTTGACTGAAATTCTGTTATAGTTTGTTGAAAGTCTCAGTTTTTAGTACTGTGGCAAAATTTATATTCTGAGCTTTCACAGTAATGCTTAGTAAAAAACAGATTTTTTTTTCAAAAAAATTAGAGGTAAAGCTTGTGCAATCCAAATAAATCTGGAGCTTAATTAATAGAAACGTAGCCATGCTGGTTTCTTAGCTGTCATAAATATCATGATTATGTAAAATGTCAAAATTAGGAAAAACTAAGTAAAGGGTATACAATAATGCTGTACTATCTTTACAATTATTCTGAACAAATAAACTTATTTTAAATAAAAATGTTTATTTAAAAATATAGAGAGATATATTTTAATTTCAACATTTATGTCACCTACAAGGATATAAGTGCAGGTTTGTTATATATTGGAATATTGTGTGATGCTGAGGTTTGGGGTACAGATCCCATCACCCAGATAATCAGGATAGTACCTGAAAGGCGGTTTTTCAACCTGCTCTGCTATTCCCACCCCATCTTGCAGTAGTCCAGTGTCTATTTTCCCATGTTTATATCCATGTGTGCTCAATGTTTAGCTTTTATTTATAAGGGAGAACCTCTGGTATTTGGTTTTCTGTTCCTGCATTAATTCCATTAAGACTGTGTCCACCAACTGCATCCATGTTACTGCAAAGGACATTATTTTATTCATTTTTGCAGGTCTGTAATATTTTATGGTGTATATGTACCACATTTTCTTTATCCAATCTGCCATTGATGGGCACCTAAGTTGATTTTATGTCTTTGCTATGGTGATTAATACAGCAATGCACACATGAGTGCATGTGTCTTTTTAGCAGAATGATTGATTTTCCTTTAGTTATATACCTAGTAACAGGATTTCTGGGTCAATAGTATCTCCAGACTTCTTTCTATGGTGACTGGACTAAATTACATTCCCACCAACAGTGTATAACTGTTCTATGTTCTCCAAAGCCTTGCCAGAATCTTTTTTTCCCCTTTTGATAACAGCCATTCTGACTGGTGGGAGATGGTATCTGTATTAGTCCAATTTCACACTGCTATAAAAATTGCCAAGATGGGGTAATTTATAACGAAACAAAGTCTAATTGACTTGAATTTTAGCATGGCTGTGGAGGCCTTGGAAAATTACAATTATGGAGGAGGGAAAAGAGGAAGTAAGGCACCTTCTTCACAAGACAGCAGGAAGAAGAGTCAAGCAAAGGGGGAAGAGTCCCTTATAAAAACCATCAGATTCCATGAGAACTCACTATCATGAGAACAGCATGGGGGAAAACACCCCCATGATTCAGTTACCTCCACCTGGTCTTTCCCTTGACATGTAAGGATTATGAGGATTACAATTCAAGATGAGATTTGGGTGGGGA
Source organism: Theropithecus gelada (assembly GCF_003255815.1). Taxonomy (NCBI): domain Eukaryota; kingdom Metazoa; phylum Chordata; class Mammalia; order Primates; family Cercopithecidae; genus Theropithecus; species Theropithecus gelada. The sequence continues at coordinate 38,691,499 of NC_037683.1, read as the reverse complement.
CACAAAGCCTAACAAAATCAGTATCTCATCATATTTTCATTGCATTTCTCTGTTGATTGGTAATGCTGAGTGTTTTTCATGTTTGTTGGTTGTTTGTGTATCTTATTTTGAGAAGTGTCTGTTCATGCCATTTACCCATTTTAATGGGATTATTTTTTTCCTTGTTGCTTTAAGTTCCTTATAGATTCTTGATATTAAGCCTTGTCAGATGCATAATTTGCAAATATCTTCTCCCATTCTGTAGGTTGTCTTTTTAATCTGTTGAGTTTCTTTTGCTATGCAGAAGCTCTTTAGTTTAATTACGTTCAATTTGTCTACTTTTGTTTTTGTTGCAATTGCTTTTGGGGACTTAGTCAAAAATTATTTTGCCAAGGTTCATGTCAAGAAGAGTATTTCCTAGATTGTCTTCTAGAATTTTCACAGTTTGAGGTCTTGTATTTAAATTTTTCATTCATTTTGAGTTAATTTTTGCATATGGTAAAAAAGTATGGGTACAGCTTCAATTTTCTGCCTGTGGCTAGCCTTTATTCCGACACCATTTATTTAATAGGGAGTGTTTTCACTATTTCTTGTTTTACTTGACCATGACAAAGATCAGATGGTTGTGGGTGTGCAGATTTGTTTCTCAGCTTTATATTATTTCCATTGGACTATGAATCTTTTTCTGCACCAGTACCATGCTATTTCGTTTACTGTATATTTATAGTATACTTCAAAATCAGGTAGTATGATGCCTCTTGCTTTGTTCTTTTTTGTTTAGGATTGCTCTATTTGGGTTCTTTGGTAGTTCCATGAATTTTAGAATAATTGTTTCTAGTTCTGTCAAGAATGGCATTAGTAGTTTGATAGGAATAGCCCTGAATATATGGATTGCTTTAGGTAGTATGGACATTTTTAGAAAATTGATTCTTCCAACACATGAGCATGGAGTATTTTTCCATTTCTTTGTGTAATCTCTGATTTCTTTCAGCAGTGTTTTATAGTTCTCTTTATCAAGATCTTTCACTTCCTTTGTTATCTGTATTCCTAGGTATTTCATTTTCAATGTGGCTACTGTAAGTGTGCTTGGGTTCTTTATTTCACTCTCAGCTTGGTTATTGTTGGTGTGTAGAAATGCTCCTGATTTTTGGGCATTGATTTTGTATTCTGAAACTTTACTAAAGTGTTTATTAGTTCTATACACTTTTTGGCAGAGTCTTTAGGATTTTCTAGGTATAAAGCCATGTTGCAAGCAAACAGAGATAGTTTGACTTCTTATTTTCCTACTTGTATGTCTTTTATTTGTTTCTCTTGCCTGATTGCTCTGGCTAGGATGTCCAGTACTATGTTGAATAGGACTGCTGAGAGTGAGAATTCTTGTCTTGTTCCCGTTCTCAAGGGGAATGGTTCCAACTTTTGCCCATTTGGTATGATGTTGGCTGTGAGTTTATCATAGCTGGTTATTATTTTGAAGTATGATCTTTCAATGACTAATTTGTTGAGGATTTTATCATAAAGTTACATTAGATTTCATTGCAAATCTTTTCTCTGTCTATTGAGATGATCATATGGTTTTTGCTTTTAATTCTGTTTATGTGGTAAATTGCAATTATTAATTTTCATATGCTGAATCAACCTTGCACCCCTCAAATAATGCCTATTTGATTGTAGTGTATTATCTTTTTGATGTGCTGCTGGATTTGGTTTGCTAATATTTTGTTGAGAATATTTGCCTGTATGCCTGTATTTTCATCAAGGATGTTAGCCTGAAGGTTTTTTTTTTTTTTTTTTTTAATTTCATTGTTTCTCTGCCTTATTTCAGTATCAGGCTGATGCTGGCTTCATAAAATGAATTAGGGAGGAGACCTTCCTTCTCATTTTTTGAGGAATAGTTTCAATAGGATTGCTATCATCTTTTCTTTGTATATCAGGTAAAATTTAGTTGTGAATCCCTTTGATCCAGGGCTTTTTTTCAGTTGGTAAGTTCTTCATTACTCATTCAATTTCAGAAGTTGATATTATTCTTTTCATGGTGCAAGTCTCTTTATTATTCAATCTTGGGAGATTGGGAGCTTCCAGATATGTATTTATTTACTCTAGAAATTCTAATTTGTGTGTATAGTAGTCTGGAGGATCTTCTGTATTTCTGTGTGGTCAGGTGTAATATCATCTTTATTGCTTCTGACTGTGCTTATGTGGATCTTCTCATTTTAATCTAGCTAATGGTCTATCACTTTTATTTATTCTTTCAAATAACAAACTCTTGGTTTCATTGATTATTTGTATGGATTATTTTGTCTCCATTTCATTCAGTTTTTCTCTAATTTTAGTTATTTATTTTCTTCTTCTAGCTTTGTGGTTGAATTGTTCTTTTTTTCTAGTTCCTTTTGGTGCAAAGTTAGACTGTAAATTTGAGATATTTCACACATCTTGATGAAGGCATTTAGTGCTATGAACTCTCCTCTTAAGATTGCTTAGCTGTATCTTGGAGCTTTTGGTAAGTTGTATCACTATTTTCATTAATTTCAAAGCATTTTTAAAATATCTGCCTGATTTTCACTGCTCACTTGAGTTATTCAGAAGTAACTTGTTTAATTTCTTTGTAATTGTGTAATTTTGAGTCATCTTTTTGATATTTTTTCTTCTATTTTTATTCACTGTGGTCTGACAGTGTGCCTGGTATGATTTTAATTGTTTTGAATGCATTGAGACTTGCTTTATAACCTGGTGTGAGGTCAGTGTTGGCATATGTGACCTTGGCATATGTGAGGTCAGTCTTGGCATATGTTCTTAAGCAATCTTAAGAGGAGATTTGATTGTGTAGTTGCTTTATGTAGACTTGATTGTGTAGTTGCTTTATAGTGTCTGTGGGCTATGTCCTTAAGTGAGTGTTTGTGGTAGCAGGTGCCATTCATTTGATTCCATGTTTAGCATTCCTGTAAGGGCCTCTTATAAATCTGGTCTAGTTGAAATAAACTCTCTCAGCATTTGCTTGTCTGAGAAGGATTTTATTTCTCCTTCACTTAAGAGTTTTAGTTTGGCAGAATATGAAACTCTTGCTTGGATTGTTTTTTTAAGGATGCTAAAAATAGGTCCCCAATCTCTTCTGGATTATAACGTTTCTGCTGAGTGGTCCACTGCCAGCCTGATAGGGGTCCCTCTTTATGTGACCTGACCTTACTTTCTAGCTGCCTTTAAGTTTTTTCTTTTATACTGACCTTAGTGAACTTGATAACTATGTGTCTTGGGATGGTGACCTTAAATAGTATCTAGCCAGGGTTCTCTATATTTCATAAATTTACATGTCAAATTCTCTAGTGAGACTAGGAAATTTTTCATGAACTATATTCTTAAATACCTTCCAAAAGTTGCTTATTCTCTCTCCTTCACTCTCAGGGATGCCAATGAGTCATAGATTTGGTCTATTTACATAATCCCTTATTATTGAAGGTTTTGTTCATTTATTTAAATTATTTTTTCTTTATTTTTGCTGACTGAGTTGACTCAAAGAATTTGAGCTCTGAGATTCTTTTCATAGCTTGCTCTCCTTTTCTGTTAATGCTTCTGATTGTATTATGAAATTCCATGGTTTCAACTCAAGAAGTTCAGTTTGGGTCTTTCTTGAAATGGCTGTTTCCACTTTCAAATCTTGAATTGTTTTACTGAAATATTTGGCTTCCTTGGATTGGGTTTCCACTTTCTCCTCAATGTTGATGAGCTCTCTTGCTATCTAGATTTTGAGTTGCATGTCGGTCCTTTTGGTAATTTTAGATTGATTAAGAACCATTGCTAAGGAGCTAGTGGACTCATTTTGAGGTGAGAAAAAACTCTGGCTTTCTTAATTGCCAGAGTTCTTGTGCTGTTTCTTTCTTGTCTGTGAGGGC